>NC_060191.1:776585-906696 GCF_021184085.1 Oncorhynchus gorbuscha
TCTCTTTCTCCTATCTCGTCTATTTCTTCTCTCTATCCTCTGTCTCTCTCTCCTCTATATCTCTCTCTCCTCTATATCTCTCTCTTTCTCCTATCTCTTCTATCTCTCTCCTCTCTCTCCTCATCTCAGCTCTCAAATAAATTCAATTCAAGGGGCTTTATCGGCATGGGAAACGTGTTAACATTGTCAAAGCAAGTGAGGTAGATAATATACAAAAGTGAAATAAACAATAAAAATGAACAGTAAACATTACACATACAGAAGTTTCAAAATAATAAAGACATTACAAATGTCATATTATATGTATATATATCTCCTCTATATCTCTCCTCTCTATCTCTCCTCTCTCTATCTCTCCTCTATATCTCTCCTCTCTATCTCTCCTCTCTCTATCTCTCCTCTCTATCTCTCCTCTCTATCTTTCCTCTCTATCTCTCCTCTATATCTCTCCTCTATATCTCTCCTCTCTATCTCTCCTCTATATCTCTCCTCTCTATATCTCCTTTCTATATCTCTCCTCTCTATCTCTCCTCTCTCTATCTCTCCTCTCTATCTCTCCTCTCTATCTCTCATCTCTCTCTCTCTATCTCACCCTCTCTATCTCTATCTTTCCTCTCTATCTCTCCTCTATATCTCTCCTCTATATCTCTCCTCTCTATCTCTCCTCTCTATCTCTCCTCTATCTTTCCTCTCTATCTCTCCTCTATATCTCTCCTCTATATCTCTCCTCTCTATCTCTCCTCTATATCTCTCCTCTCTATATCTCCTTTCTATATCTCTCCTCTCTATCTCTCCTCTCTCTATCTCTCCTCTCTATCTCTCCTCTCTGTCTCCCCCCTCTCTATCTCTCCTCTCTATCTCTCCTCTCTCATCTGGAAAGTTTCTTCCAGGCAGCATAACATGTTTCAGTCATGTGCTCTGAAAACCAACACAAGCCTTGCTCCCCTCCTACCGCTTATTTTTGGCAGGATCATGAGGAATTTCTCTGACCCTGTTTTGAGTCCCCGCCCCTCTGACCCCCCAACCCTTTAACCATATCCTATTGGAAGTACTGATGGGCCTACTTATCGGGATCCCCCAGCAGCACCCCTGCCAAACATGCCCTGCCAGTGAATGGAATGGTCCTGGAACTGTCTGTAACAGAGCCCAGTCATAGTGCCACAGTGTGGACAGGCCAGTCTGTCTTTCTGTTCTGTTGTCTGGTGACTGGAGAAACCATCCTTTCACAGGGAAATGTACAGCACTCATCTGTTCAAACCTGTATTCCACAGAGTCTCCAACCATGAGAAGCGTCTGGATGGGGGGGTCCGGACAAGGGTTGCATGTGTCTCAGGTAGGACCTTTTCACACTCTCTTTTCACGTCTCCTGGGTTTGGGGTCGGAAGAGGTTTGGGGTCAGGTGAGGTTTGGGGTCAGATGAGGTTTGGGGTCAGATGAGGTTTGGGGTCAGATGAGGTTTGGGGTAAGAAGAGGTTTGGGGTCGGAAGAGGTTTGGGGTCGGAAGAGGTTTGGGGTCGGAAGAGGTTTGGGGTCGGAAGAGGTTTGGGGTCAGATGAGGTTTGGGGTCGGAAGAGGTTTGGGGTCAGATGAGGTTTGGGGTCAGAGGAGGTTTGGTATTGTACTGGGACTGTGAAGCTGTTGATATGTTGTCTTGTTGGGCTTTGCCATGGTAACAAAACAGTTTTCCACACAGAAGCCTTTACTGAAATGAGTATCTTCCATGTTAACTATCCCATAATTGACTGGTTTATTAGTGCATGCAGTGGTGACCGACAGGATGCAGAGATGTCAGTAGAATACTTGTGATGATTGACAGCCCATCAGTCAGCTAGATGTCTGACATGTACTTTGATATGAGCACTCTGATGCTCCGGTGGAGCTGAACACATAGTATCAGTAGAATAGTGAAAGTACATATGGCTCCCTCTTCCCACACAATGTTCACCACATCCTAGTGGGCTGCTGAAGCACCATACAAGCTACATTACAGGTTATAGTCTTCTGGTCCTATCTGGCAATGCCTAGGTTGAGTCCCAAATGGGACTATCCCCTTTATAGGGCACAATTTTTTACCAGGTTCCATAGGGATCCGGTGATGTGGTTTGTTGGTGATCTAGCTGATATATTGGTGCAGTCTGGCCTAGATTTAGGTTCACATTCTTGGGGGCGGTTTAATTTATTGGCACCTGTAAAACATCACTATGAATCAACCATCAGTCTGTTATCAGACAGCTCTGTAGAACATCACTATGAATCAACCATCAGTCTGTTATCAGACAGCTCTGTAGAACATCACTATGAATCAACCATCAGTCTGTTATCAGACGGCTCTGTAGAACATCACTATGAATCAACCATCAGTCTGTTATCAGACGGCTCTGTAGAACATCACTATGAATCAACCATCAGTCTGTTATCAGACAGCTCTGTAAAACATCACTATGAATCAACCATCAGTCTGTTATCAGACAGCTCTGTAAAACATCACTATGAATCAACCATCAGTCTGTTATCAGACGGCTCTGTAGAACATCACTATGAATCAACCATCAGTCTGTTATCAGACGGCTCTGTAAAACATCACTATGAATCAACCATCAGTCTGTTATCAGACAGCTCTGTAGAACATCACTATGAATCAACCATCAGTCTGTTATCAGACGGCTCTGTAAAACATCACTATGAATCAACCATCAGTCTGTTATCAGACAGCTCTGTAGAACATCACTATGAATCAACCATCAGTCTGTTATCAGACAGCTCTGTAGAACATCACTATGAATCAACCATCAGTCTGTTATCAGACGGCTCTGTAAAACATCACTATGAATCAACCATCAGTCTGTTATCAGACAGCTCTGTAGAACATCACTATGAATCAACCATCAGTCTGTTATCAGACAGCTCTGTAGAACATCACTATGAATCAACCATCAGTCTGTTATCAGACGGCTCTGTAGAACATCACTATGAATCAACCATCAGTCTGTTATCAGACGGCTCTGTAGAACATCACTATGAATCAACCATCAGTCTGTTATCAGACGGCTCTGTAAAACATCACTATGAATCAACCATCAGTCTGGACCAGACCAGGCCAATGGCACAAATTATCACCATCAGTCTGTTAAGGTTACATTTCACCAGAATCAACACAGTCACAGACCTGTCTGGCTCTATGAATCAACATCCTCACCCCACACCACCTCATCTATCAACTTAACACTGTGTCAGTGGGCACAGGCCTGTGAACATCACTATGAATCAACCATGTGGACGTGTTTAACTATTTAGCTAATAGTAAACAAACAAACATTTGAACTGGGGCATATTGTTAGTCTCCACAAGGTCAAATGCTATTTCTAGGAGGTTTAGGGTTAAGATTAAACTTAGTTTAATGGTTAGGAGCTAGGGTTAAGGTTAGGTAGGGTACGGATTATTATAATATATATATTTTAAACCTTTATTTAACTAGGCAAGACAGTTAAGAACAAATTCTTATTTACAATGACAACCATCTATCAGGGGGAACAGTGGCCTTGTTCAGGGGCAGAACGACAGATGTGTACCCTGTCAGCCAGGGGGATTCGATCCAGCAACCTTTTGTTTCTAGTCCAATGCTCTAACCACAGGCTACCTGCCACCCCAGGGGTTAGGGTTAGCAGTTAGGGAAAAATAGCATTTTGAATGGTACTGAATTGTGTGTCCCCACAAGGTTACTGTAGCTGTGCAAGACTGTGTGTGTGTAAAACATCACTGTGAATCAACCATGTCTGTTGTGTGCTGTGTAAAACATGTGTGAATGTGTCTGTTGTGTGTGTGTGTGTGTGTGTGTGTGTGTGTGTGTGTGTGTGTGTGTGTGTCTGTTGTGTGTGTGTGTGTGTGTGTGTGTGTGTCCTCTCCTTCCTATTTCTCCAGTTTAAATGTCATCAGAGCTCTTCCTCCAGTCTCCTGCCCACATCACAGTAGAATGTTAATGACTACTGGGTGAGTGTCAGATAAAGAGCTGATTGAGAGGGTGGATGGGAGCAGGATGGAGCAGGGTGGAGCAGGGTGGGTGGAGCAGGGTGGAGCAGGGGACAGACAGGGTGGAGCAGGGTGGAGCAGGGTGGATGGAGCAGGGTGGAGCAGGGGACAGACAGGGTGGAGCAGGGTGGAGCAGGGTGGATGGAGCAGGGTGGAGCAGAGTGGAGCAGGGTGGAGCAGGCTGGATGCTCTAACCAGGATGGAGCAGGGTAGGGAGCAGGGTGGAGCAGGATGGACTGCAGGGTGGAGCAGAAAGGAGCAGGGTGGAGCAGGGTGGAGCAGGGTGGAGCAGAGTGGAGCAGGGTGGAGCAGGGTGGAGCAGGGTGGATGGAGCAGGGTGGAGCAGGGTGGAGCAGAGTCCAGGAGCAGAGTAGGATGCAGGGTGGAGAGTGGAGCAGAGTGGAGCAGGGTGGAGCAGGGTGGAGCAGGGTGGAGCAGGGTGGAGCAGGCTGGATGGAGCAGGGTGGAGCAGGGTGGAGCAGAGTGGAGCAGGATGGAGCAGGGTGGAGCAGGGTGGAGCAGGATGGAGCAGGGTGGAGCAGAGTGGAGCAGGGTGGAGCAGGGTGGAGCAGGGGACAGACAGGCTTGTGTGCATATGGTCCCAATGACACAGCACACTCAGAACGAATAGAGGGATGCTTGTGTGAAACTCGAGTCCCCCCATATGATCATGATGGTCCTGGGGAGAAGTCTTGGTGTGGCACCCTATTCCCTATATAATGGCACCCTATTCCCTATATAGTGCACTACTTTGGACCCTGGTTGAAAGTAGTGCACTACATAGGGAATAAGGTTCTGAAGACCCATGGTAGATATGCTCAGGCATCACTGTAGTTCAATGTATTGTCATGTTGTATAACTCTCTTATTCTCTGTCATTACCTTGTCAGTATAACACGATAAGGTTGTGCAAGGTTCAGTTGATATAGTTCTGATGCAGAATGTTTAGATGAATGTTGGCACCGTGTCTTAGAAGTGTTTGTTTTCCTCTCTTCTCTGAGTGGTCATGGACTTTGTATGATCCTGATAGAATGAAATCTCTCTACAGACTTTGTATGATCCTGATAGAATGAAATCTCTCTACAGACTTTGTATGATCCTGATAGAATGAAATCTCTCTACAGACTTTGTATGATCCTGATAGAATGAAATCTCTCTGCAGACTTTGTATGATCCTGATAGAATGAAATCTCTCTACAGACTTTGTATGATCCTGATAGAATGAAATCTCTCTGCAGACTTTGTATGATCCTGATAGAATGAAATCTCTCTGCAGACTTTGTATGATCCTGATAGAATGAAATCTCTCTGCAGACTTTGTATGATCCTGATAGAATGAAATCTCTCTACAGACTTTGTATGATCCTGATAGAATGAAATCTCTCTACAGACTTTGTATGATCCTGATAGAATGAAATCTCTCTACAGACTTTGTATGATCCTGATAGAATGAAATCTCTCTACAGACTTTGTATGATCCTGATAGAATGAAATCTCTCTACAGACTTTGTATGATCCTGATAGAATGAAATCTCTCTACAGACTTTGTATGATCCTGATAGAATGAAATCTCTCTGCAGAGGATGAAACAAAATATTTCAGCTCAGCACAAATACTGCACCAGGACTTCCATTCCAATGTTGTTCAACTAACTGAGATGCTCTCTGAAGTTACATTTAGAAGTTACACTTCCCCTAACCCTTTTGTGTGTGTGTGTGTGTGTGTGTGTGTGTGTGTGTGTGTGTGTGTGTGCGTGCGTGCGTGCGACCTACTTACAGTGAGGTGTCTCTTTGACCTGTGTATGTTACTCACTTGGCAGCCTCTTACTATCAACACCATTATCAACGTCTGGGAGAATCCCCTGAGAGGTAGTAAGAAGTGGCTGCAACTTCGTTTTGACCTTTAAACTCGTTATTTTGCTGTCAACTTTCTCTAAGAGGGCCAGTAAACATGCCCAAATCTGTGTTTTTTCTCTCTCTCTCTCTCTCTCTCTCTCTCTCTCTCTCTCTCTCTCTCTCTCTCTCTCTCTCTCTCTCTCTCTCTCTCTCTCTCTCTCTCGTGCATGGTACCTACGTGGATTTGCACATTTCCTCAGTTCCCTATGTGTTATTAAACACAGGGCTTCTACAATGATCTGTGGTGTCCTCGTTATGGATAGAATGGGTCATATTATTCTGTCACTCTGTCTGTCCATTTGGGTTCTACACTTTTCAGAGAGCTCTGATTTTCCTACGTTTTCTAGTCATTTTTGAGTAACCCTTATCTCAACTCTTTTTTTCCCTTCATTAATAATGACACACTATCATAGCATTTCACAGCTTTTTAACACTAGTCCTGAATCAAATCAAATCATTTGACTTATCAGCAGCTTTTTTTCTTTATCTCAGGCTGCACAAAGCAGTACTGTCTCAACATTCCTCTGTGTGTTATATTTTCCTGGAAACTTCTGCTTCTTCCTTAAAATCACAGCAGTCAGGATAGACAGGCTCACCCAATGACTCTGGAGTTACCCGTGACTCAATCTGTTTTGCCTGAAGAAGTTTCTCTGGGGGGAAAACTCCTCCTCATCCCTCCTCCCCTCACTCAAATACCACTGCTGCTATTGGAGCACAGCTCAGACCTGAGGAACATGGTGGGAGAACGCACAGGGAGGCACATCACAGAGCTGGGCTGTTTGTCATATGTTTGGAGGGGGGGGGGGGTTGTTGTTAAGGGTTAACAACTTTGAAATGGTGGGTTTTTGGTAAAGATACTTTATTGTACTCGAGGTAAGTTAAGTACAAGTCTAGACGTAGTTAGATTAACGCCTAGCCTAACTCCTGTCTGTTATGTTGGGCTATCCTGCTTAGAGTCAGAATGCTGCTGTTCATTATCCTCACCTCTCTCCCTCTCTCACTGTGTGTCACTCTCTTTTTTCCCCAGAGACAGACGACTATGCGGAGATCATAGATGATGAGGATACCTACACCATGCCCTCCAGTGAGTACCGTAGCATCTGTCACACAGGGAGTAAGTAAGGGATCATGTGCTGAGGAGGATGAGGGAGGCAGCGACAGACAGCGGTGCTGGGTTGTAGAGTGTCTCAGTGGGGAGCTGCAGACCAGATGTTCTCTCCAGACCCCGTGGGCCTTTGATCGTGGCCTCTAGTGTACAGCTTTAACCCAGTTTGGAGAAGTGTGCCCCACTTTCTGATTGGCTGTTACCACATTCTGCCTTCCTGGGGTCATTGAGACTGGAGTTCTCTGAAAGCACCAAAGCTACAGAGGTCAAGTTGGTGTTAGGCGTCTTTCAGTTCTTCCTTTTTTATTTTCACAGTTCAGATTTTTGCTACTACATTTGTAGCAGTTTTATTTAGATTGTTCTTCACTTAACTAGTATTTAAGAGGCAATAATGTTTCTCAATGATTTTATGTTCATCTTTAATGTATCTATTACTGTTGATAGAGAGTAGTTCACAAAAAGCTATAATCCTATTTACACGGGGAATACCCAACACAGAGTGCATGAGGTGGATCTGTCGATCACTATTAGTAGAATGAGTTGGCTGTGACTGTGTCTTCTGCTGCTCAAACCGTTTCCTCTCAACATTTCATTTTTCATGACGTATCTGTCCTTTGTCTTACACTCTCAGAGAAAAAAGGTGTTACAGTTGAAGTGGGAAGTTTACATACACTTAGGTTAGAGTCATTAAAACTAGTTTACATACACTTAGGTTGAGGACATTAAAACTAGTTTACATACACTTAGGTTGAGGACATTAAAACTAGTTTACATACACTTAGGTTGGAGTTATTAAAACTAGTTTACATACACTTAGGTTGGAGTTATTAAAACTAGTTTACATACACTTAGGTTGAGGACATTAAAACTAGTTTACATACACTTAGGTTGAGGACATTAAAACTAGTTTACATACACTTAGGTTGAGGACATTAAAACTAGTTTACATACACTTAGGTTGAGGACATTAAAACTAGTTTACATACACTTAGGTTGAGGACATTAAAACTAGTTTACATACACTTAGGTTGGAGTCATTAAAACTAGTTTACATACACTTAGGTTGAGGACATTAAAACTAGTTTACATACACTTAGGTTGAGGTCATTAAAACTAGTTTACATACACTTAGGTTGAGGTCATTAAAACTAGTTTACATACACTTAGGTTGGAGTCATTAAAACTAGTTTACATACACTTAGGTTGAGGTCATTAAAACTAGTTTACATACACTTAGGTTGGAGTCATTAAAACTAGTTTACATACACTTAGGTTGAGGTCATTAAAACTAGTTTACATACACTTAGGTTGGAGTCATTAAAACTAGTTTACATACACTTAGGTTTGAGTCATTAAAACTAGTTTACATACACTTAGGTTGGAGTCATTAAAACTAGTTTACATACACTTAGGTTGGAGTCATTAAAACTAGTTTACATACACTTAGGTTGAGGACATTAAAACTAGTTTACATACACTTAGGTTGGAGTCATTAAAACTAGTTTACATACACTTAGGTTAGGAGTCATTAAAACTAGTTTACATACACTTAGGTTGGAGTCATTAAAACTAGTTTACATACACTTAGGTTGGAGTCATTAAAACTAGTTTACATACACTTAGGTTGAGGTCATTAAAACGAGTTTACATACACTTAGGTTGGAGTCATTAAAACTAGTTTACATACACATAGGTTGGAGTCATTAAAACTAGTTTACATACACTTAGGTTGAGGTCATTAAAACTAGTTTACATACACATAGGTTGGAGTCATTAAAACTAGTTTACATACACTTAGGTTGAGGTCATTAAAACTAGTTTACATACACATAGGTTGGAGTCATTAAAACTAGTTTACATACACTTAGGTTGGAGTCATTAAAACTAGTTTACATACACTTAGGTTGAGGTCATTAAAACTAGTTTACATACACTTAGGTTGGAGTCATTAAAACTAGTTTACATACACTTAGGTTGGAGTCATTAAAACTAGTTTACATACACATAGGTTGGAGTCATTAAAACTAGTTTACATACACTTAGGTTGGAGTCATTAAAACTAGTTTACATACACTTAGGTTGAGGTCATTAAAACTAGTTTACATACACTTAGGTTGGAGTCATTAAAACTAGTTTACATACACTTAGGTTGGAGTCATTAAAACTAGTTTACATACACTTAGGTTAGGAGTCATTAAAACTAGTTTACATACACTTAGGTTGGAGTCATTAACTAGTTTACATACACTTAGGTTGGAGTCATTCAAACTAGTTTACATACACTTAGGTTGGAGTCATTAAAACTAGTTTACATACACTTAGGTTGGAGTCATTAAAACTAGTTTACATACACTTAGGTTAGGAGTCATTAAAACTAGTTTCCATACAAGGTTGAGTCATTAACTAGTTTACATACACTTAGGTTGGAGTCATTCAAACTAGTTTACATACACTTAGGTTGGAGTCATTAAAACTAGTTTACATACACTTAGGTTGGAGTCATTAAAACTAGTTTACATACACTTAGGTTAGGAGTCATTAAAACTAGTTTACATACACTTAGGTTGGAGTCATTAACTAGTTTACATACACTTAGGTTGGAGTCATTAAAACTAGTTTACATACACTTAGGTTGGAGTCATTCAAACTAGTTTACATACACTTAGGTTGGAGTCATTAAAACTAGTTTACATACACTTAGGTTGAGGTCATTAAAACTAGTTTACATACACTTAGGTTGGAGTCATTAAAACTAGTTTACATACACATAGGTTGGAGTCATTAAAACTAGTTTACATACACTTAGACATTTACATTTACATTTAAGTCATTTAGCAGACGCTCTTATCCAGAGCGACTTACAAATTGACGGTTGAGGTCATTAAAACTAGTTTACATACACATAGGTTGGAGTCATTAAAAAGTTTTTCAACCACTCCACAAATATCTTGTTTACAAACTATAGTTTTGTCAAGTCGGTTAGGACATCTACTTTGTGCATGTCATTTTTCCAACAATTGTTTACAGACAGATTATTTCAGTTATAATTCACAATTCCAGTGGGTCGGAAGTTTACATACACTAAGTTGACTGTGTCTTTAAACAGCTTGAAAAATTCCAGACAATGAAGTTCTGGCTTTAGAAGCTTCTGATGGGCCAATTGACATCATTTGAGTCAATTGGGAGGTGTACCACAAGTCTGGTTCATCCTTGGGAGTAATTTCCAAATGCCTGAAGGTACCACGTTCATCTGTACAAACAATAGTACACAAGTATAAACACCATGGGACCACATACAGCTCAGGAAGGAGACGCGTTCTGTCTCCTAGAGATGAATGTACTTCGGTGTGAAAAGTGCTAATCAATCCCAGAACAACAGTAAAGGACCTTGTGAAGATGCTGGAGGAAACTATCTACAGTGGGGCAAAAAAGTATTTAGTCAGCCACCAATTGTGCAAGTTCTCCCACTTAAAAAGATGAGAGAGACCTGTAATTTTCATCATAGGTACGCTTCAACTATGACAGACAAAATTAGGGAAAAAAAAAGAAAATCACATTATTTGCAAAATATGGTGGAAGCAACATCTCAAGACATCAGTTAAATTAAAGCTTGGTCGCAAATGGGTCTTCCAAATGGACAATGACCCAAAGCATACTTCCAAAGTTGTGGCAAAATGGCTTAAGGACAACAAAGTCAAGGTATTGGAGTGGCCATCACAAAGCCCTGACCTCAATCCTATAGAACATTTGTGAGCATAACTGAAAAAGCGTGTGCGAGCAAGTATGCCTACAAATCTGACTCAGTTACACCAGCTCTGTCAGGAGGAATGGGCCAAAATTCACCCAACTTATTGTGGGAAGCTTGTGGAAGGCTACCCAAAACGTTTAACCCAAGTTAAACAATTTAACGGTAATGCTACCAAATACTAATTGAGTGTATGTAAACTTCTGAACCACTGTGAATGTGATGAAAGAAATATAAACTGAAATAAATCATTCTTTCTACTATTATTCTGACATTTCACATCCTTAAATGTGATGATCCTAACTGACCTAAAACGGAATTTTAACTCGGATTAAATGTCATGAATTTTTACAAACTAAGTTTAAATGTGTTTGGCTAAGGTGTATGTAAACTTCCGACTTCAACTGTATGTAGAACCTAAAAAGGTTCTTCGGCTTTCCCCATAGGAAAACCCTTTGAATAACCCTAGGTTCTACCTGGAACCCCAAAAAGTGTTCTGCCTGGAACCTAAAAGGGTTCTCCTATGGGGATAGCTGAAGAACCCTTTTGGAAAACTTTTTTTCTAAGATTGTCCTCCACACGACTCCATAGTTTACTTTATATCATAACAGTGGAGATGTATTTAACATAGCCTGAAACGCTAGCCGTTTATATTATGTGTACACATGCACACGCACACACAGCCAGCCAGCCAGCCAGCCAGCCAGCCAGCCAGCCAGCCAGCCAGCCAGCCAGCAGAGGCTGCTGACAAATGGCTGTGTAGTCCATGGGTATTAATCTCCCTGCAGTTCGTTTGCACTGACTGTCTTCTACATGCAACAAATGTCACTCCCCTTTGCCAGAAAAGCACTCTTACTTAGTTATGTGTTTCTCCAAACCAGGGACAAGGGAAGAGGGAGGGACCTTTCGTACAGTTTAAAACCGTTTAAAAGTTATGTTCCTCCAATGTTGATGTACCCTCTAAAAGATTTCTCCTCACATGAACTGCCCTGCAGAATACTATGGACTAGAGGAAGGTAATGGTGTGCATCTCAGCCCTGTACTTGAGGATTGCCTTCTGGTTGTATTGTGGTTGTCAGACCAGGGTCAACCATATATGTTAAATACTTTCAAATACTTGAGCTACACTTGATTTAGTGTGCAAATGAACCAATGGAGTGGTCGCACAAGGCCAATCAATATCCATGCTACATCAGGTATCTGGAGGTATTTACCATTTGACCCAGGTCTCCCTCTGGTTTGACTTGTGTGATTGTGTTTCTGTCATTTTCTTTCATTTTGCCAAACTAGCAGTAGATGTAGTGTTTTGATTGATGTATTGATTGTTGGTGAATAGACACTGTCCAGCCCAGTGAGAGATGAATAGTGCAGCCAGGCTGTCCTTTTGACCCGTTATGGATGGAAGGGACCACAGCCACTAGTCAGACACAGTACTGCTGCAGCAGGGCCACTCACTGGCCCTCCAGAATATGTGCAAAGTTAAGAAGAAAACAAAGATCATTTGACACCATCATACTGTTTAACAATGTTTTACATTTCAAGGGTAAAATGTGATTATGGCTTGGCATGTCTGGTGAAACGTTTTGCATGGTGATTTCATATTGACAATATGATTGTATTTATTCAACAAATCAGCCATTGCATGCAAATCCATGGACAGCCTTGGCAGTCCTGATTTGAATGGAATTGCATGATTGCATGCTGTACTGTGATCTTCAATGATCAGCTAAACCCAGATTGATTTCACAATCAATCGGACATCCATACCACCCGTTGATATGAAGTCATCCATACCACCCGTTGATATGAGATTATAAAATCAGTGTGTCTAATGCTGTGTTGTACCCAGCCAGGGTCTATGAGATTATACAGTCAGTGTGTCTAATGCTGTGTTGTACCCAGCCAGGGACTATGAGATTATACAGTCAGTGTGTCTAATGCTGTGTTGTACCCAGCCAGGGACTATGAGATTATACAGTCAGAGTGTCTAATGCTGTGTTGTACCCAGCCAGGGACTATGAGATTATACAGTCAGTGTGTCTAATGCTGTGTTGTACCCAGCCAGGGACTATGAGATTATACAGTCAGTGTGTCTAATGATGTGTTGTACCCAGCCAGGGACTATGAGATTATACAGTCAGTGTGTCTAATGCTGTGTTGTACCCAGCCAGGGACTATGATATTATACAGTCAGAGTGTCTAATGCTGTGTTGTACCCAGCCAGGGACTATGAGATTATACAGTCAGAGTGTCTAATGCTGTGTTGTACCCAGCCAGGGACTATGAGATTATACAGTCAGAGTGTCTAATGCTGTGTTGTACCCAGCCAGGGACTATGAGATTATACAGTCAGTGTGTCTAATGCTGTGTGTTGTATCCAGCCAGGGACTATGAGATTATACAGTCAGTGTGTCTAATGCTGTGTGTTGTATCCAGCCAGGGACTATGAGATTATACAGTCAGTGTGTCTAATGCTGTGTGTTGTATCCAGCCAGGGACTATGAGATTATACAGTCAGTGTGTCTAATGCTGTGTGTTGTATCCAGCCAGGGACTATGAGATTATACAGTCAGTGTGTCTAATGCTGTGTGTTGTACCCAGCCAGGGACTATGAGATTATACAGTCAGAGTGTCTAATGCTGTGTGTTGTACCCAGCCAGGGACTATGAGATTATACAGTCAGTGTGTCTAATGCTGTGTGTTGTACCCAGCCAGGGACTATGAGATTATACAGTCAGTGTGTCTAATGCTGTGTGTTGTACCCAGCCAGGGACTATGAGATTATACAGTCAGTGTGTCTAATGCTGTGTGTTGTACCCAGCCAGGGACTATGAGATTATACAGTCAGTGTGTCTAATGCTGTGTGTTGTACCCAGCCAGGGACTATGAGATTATACAGTCAGTGTGTCTAATGCTGTGTGTTGTACCCAGCCAGGGACTATGAGATTATACAGTCAGTGTGTCTAATGCTGTGTGTTGTACCCAGCCAGGGACTATGAGATTATACAGTCAGTGTGTCTAATGTTGTGTGTTGTACCCAGCCAGGGACTATGAGATTATACAGTCAGTGTGTCTAATGCTGTGTGTTGTACCCAGCCAGGGACTATGAGATTATACAGTCAGTGTGTCTAATGCTGTGTGTTGTACCCAGCCAGGGACTATGAGATTATACAGTCAGTGTGTCTAATGCTGTGTTGTACCCAGCCAGGGACTATGAGATTATACAGTCAGAGTGTCTAATGCTGTGTGTTGTACCCAGCCAGGGACTATGAGATTATACAGTCAGTGTGTCTAATGCTGTGTTGTACCCAGCCAGGGACTATGAGATTATACAGTCACGTGTGTCTAATGCTGTGTGTTGTATCCAGCCAGGGACTATGAGATTATACAGTCAGAGTGTCTAATGCTGTGTGTTGTATCCAGCCAGGGACTATGAGATTATACAGTCACGTGTGTCTAATGCTGTGTGTTGTATCCAGCCAGGGACTATGAGATTATACAGTCAGAGTGTCTAATGCTGTGTGTTGTATCCAGCCAGGGACTATGAGATTATACAGTCAGAGTGTCTAATGCTGTGTGTTGTACCCAGCCAGGGACTATGAGATTATACAGTCAGTGTGTCTAATGCTGTGTTGTACCCAGCCAGGGACTATGAGATTATACAGTCAGAGTGTCTAATGCTGTGTGTTGTACCCAGCCAGGGACTATGAGATTATACAGTCAGAGTGTCTAATGCTGTGTTGTACCCAGCCAGGGACTATGAGATTATACAGTCAGAGTGTCTAATGCTGTGTGTTGTACGCAGCCAGGGACTATGAGATTATAAAGTCAGTGTGTCTAATGCTGTGTGTTGTATCCAGCCAGGGACTATGAGATTATAAAGTCAGTGTGTCTAATGCTGTGTGTTGTACCCAGCCAGGGACTATGAGATTATACAGTCAGTGTGTATAATGCTGTGTGTTGTATCCAGCCAGGGACTATGAGATTATACAGTCAGAGTGTCTAATGCTGTGTGTTGTACCCAGCCAGGGACTATGAGATTATACAGTCAGAGTGTCTAATGCTGTGTTGTACCCAGCCAGGGACTATGAGATTATACAGTCAGAGTGTCTAATGCTGTGTGTTGTACCCAGCCAGGGACTATGAGATTATACAGTCAGAGTGTCTAATGCTGTGTGTTGTACCCAGCCAGGGACTATGAGATTATACAGTCAGTGTGTCTAATGCTGTGTGTTGTACCCAGCCAGGGACTATGAGACTATACAGTCAGTGTGTCTAATGCTGTGTGTTGTACCCAGCCAGGGACTATGAGATTATAAAGTCAGTGTGTCTAATGCTGTGTGTTGTATCCAGCCAGGGACTATGAGATTATAAAGTCAGTGTGTCTAATGCTGTGTGTTGTACCCAGCCAGGGACTATGAGATTATACAGTCAGTGTGTATAATGCTGTGTTGTATCCAGCCAGGGACTATGAGATTATACAGTCAGTGTGTCTAATGCTGTGTTGTACCCAGCCAGGGACTATGAGATTATACAGTCAGTGTGTCTAATGCTGTGTTGTACCCAGCCAGGGTCTATGAGATTATACAGTCAGTTTGTCTAATGCTGTGTTGTACCCAGCCAGGGTCTATGAGATTATACAGTCAGTGTGTCTAATGCTGTGTGTTGTACCCAGCCAGGGACTATGAGATTATACAGTCAGTGTGTCTAATGCTGTGTGTTGTATCCAGCCAGGGACTATGAGATTATACAGTCAGTGTGTCTAATGCTGTGTTGTACCCAGCCAGGGACTATGAGATGATACAGTCAGTGTGTCTAATGCTGTGTTGTACCCAGCCAGGGACTATGAGATTATACAGTCAGTGTGTCTAATGCTGTGTGTTGTATCCAGCCAGGGACTATGAGATTATACAGTCAGAGTGTCTAATGCTGTGTGTTGTACTCAGCCAGGGACTATGAGATTATACAGTCAGAGTGTCTAATGCTGTGTGTTGTACCCAGCCAGGGTCTATGAGATTATACAGTCAGTGTGTCTAATGCTGTGTGTTGTATCCAGCCAGGGTCTATGAGATTATACAGTCAGAGTGTCTAATGCTGTGTGTGGTACCCAGCCAGGGACTATGAGATTATAAAGTCAGTGTGTCTAATGCTGTGTGTTGTACCCAGCCAGGGACTATGAGATTATACAGTCAGAGTGTCTAATGCTGTGTGTTGTACCCAGCCAGGGACTATGAGATTATACAGTCAGTGTGTCTAATGCTGTGTTGTACCCAGCCAGGGACTATGAGATTATACAGTCAGTGTGTCTAATGCTGTGTGTTGTACCCAGCCAGGGACTATGAGATTATACAGTCAGTGTGTCTAATGCTGTGTGTTGTACCCAGCCAGGGACTATGAGATTATACAGTCAGTGTGTCTAATGCTGTGTGTTGTACCCAGCCAGGGACTATGAGATTATACAGTCAGTGTGTCTAATGCTGTGTTGTATCCAGCCAGGGACTATGAGATTCAGAGACAGAGGATTGAGCTGGGTTGCTGTATCGGAGAGGGACAGTTCGGGGACGTCCACCAGGGAGTCTACATGAGCCCGGTAGGCCTAGGCTGTGTCCCAAATGGCTCCCTATTCCCTATTTAGCCGACTGCTTTTGACCAGAGCCCTATGGGTATCCCTATGGGCCCTGTTCTAAATAAATGCTCTACATAGGGAATAGGGAGCCTACACATTTGTGGAAAAACAAGACACAATCCTGTTAGACTTGATTTATTTAAAGGACCATTTACTGATGTTTTATTTCTCTCTGTAGGAAAACCCTGCTCTGTCTGTGGCCATCAAGACGTGTAAGAACTGCACCTCTGATAGTGTCAGGGAGAAGTTCTTACAAGAAGCTCGTAAGTAACACACCTCCTCCTGTCGTCCTTCTTGATCACAGCACATACGACCTCTTCCTCTTCATACATCAGTTGTGTGTATACTACTGAGGGTTGAACACATGACCTTTTAGTTGCGTCCAAACACACACACACACTGCTCTAAAACACAGCAAATAGCACATCACCACTTTAAACTATCTCCCCTCCTCCTCCTCTCCTGTCCTCTCCTCCCCTCCTCTCCTGTCCTGTCCTCTCCTCCCCTCCCCTTCTGTCCCCTCCTCTCCTCCCCTGCTGTCCCCTCCTCCCTCTCCTCTAACCCCAGCCTCTCATCCCCTCCTCTCTCCCTTCCTCTCTCCCCTCCTCCCTTCTCCTCTCTTCCTCTCCTGTCCCCTCCTCCCCTCCTCTCCTGTCCCTTCCTCCCCTCCTCTCCTCCCCTGCTGTCCCCTCCTCCCTCTCCTCTAACCCCAGCCTCTCGTCCCCTCCTCTCTCCCTTCCTCTCTCCCCTCCTCCCTTCTCCTGTCCCCTCCTCTCCTCCCCTCCTCTCTCCCCTCCTCTCCTCCCCTCCTGTCCCCTCCTCCCCTCTAACCCCAGCCTCTCCTCCCCTCCTCTCTCCCTTCCTCTCTCCCCTCCTCCCTTCTCCTGTCCCCTTCTCTCCTCCCCTCCTCTCTCCCCTCCTCTCTCCTCTCCTCCCCTCTTGTCCCCTCCTCCCCTCTAACCCCAGCCTCTCCTCCCCTCCTCTCTCCCTTCCTCTATCCCCTCCTCCCTTCTCCTGTCCCCTCCTCTCCTCCCCTCCTCTCCACACGGGGTGCTCAGCAGGAGCAGGGTTGATGACATGTTATCTGAGAAAAAAACAAAGATGGCGGTTTGAGTCTAAGTCATCCTAAAATAGCCCACTGTAAACATGGGCCTGCTTCCTTCATAACAGCCTTGATATTTATTATCAACATGAATAATAATCCACTATATAATCAGTCTTACTTTTCCACTCTACCTTTTCGCCCTACATACAGTAACCTGATTCTATAAACCGTAGCCTAGCTAATCCCTGGTCTATTCAATTACAGTGAATAGAATGTGTGTGTGTCTGTGTGTGTGTGTGTGTGCGTGTTGTCCCCATACAGTGACCATGCGTCAGTTTGACCACCCCCACATAGTAAAGCTGATTGGAGTGATCACAGAAAACCCCGTGTGGATCATCATGGAGCTGTGTACACTGGGAGAGGTACAGAACACACACACAATACAGTGCTTTAATACAGGAATCAGTTTAACAGTGATGACCTCAGGCTCTGTAACAGTAACCTATGGATCATGCTGAAGAGGACTATAATTTGAGTTTTTAGATTGTTTTCACCCATTTAGTCTTGGATGGTACTTCTACCTTTCACATGGTTTCAGCTGTTAGGGATGGCCATCTAGTGGTGGAATTTCCACATATGAGGATTAAAAAAAACACATTTCATGCATTTCTATGTCATTTGCATGACAGAAGACATTAGCACAATATTTTTTAATACCACACAAATGACTGAAATCAGTGTCTACTCTGACTGACAAACTGAGATCAATCTGGTCTGGAATTCACAACAAACAATAGCCCAGGCTAATGAAGCGACACACAGATTGTACATTATCAGGAGGTAATATATGTGTATATATATATATATATATATATATATATATATATATATATATATATATATATATATATATATATATATATATATATATATATATATATATATACGGTATATATATATATCACAGTAGGCTACAAAATGTAATGTCCAGTGGCACACTGACTCCCCTAATGATGAAGATGAAGCTATTGTCGTGTCTTTACTATCATTAAATTGAAGACTTAGTTTTATCAAAGATTCTCTGTAATTAGTGTTACACGATTAAACTGATTAATCATGTAACTGTAATCAACTAGGAAGTCGGGGCACCAAGGAAATTATTCAGATTACAAAGTTATAATTTCCTAATATAACTTTTCAGATATTTTATATCTGATTAATTCGTCTTCAAATTAATTAATGATTTACTGTACCTCACGTTAGTCTCATTCCAAATGTCGTAAATTGTTGGTTATCTGCAAAAACCCAGTCTTCACTATGAGTCATCCATACATCAATTGTCTTAAATCATTTATTTACTCACTAAGTTATTCACACAAATGAATAAACACACAAACAAGAAATGATAGGGGAATGTTCCCTAGTGGGCTAAACCGGCATCGTGGCTTGTTAGACAAAAGGGAAGTGGGGGTCGACTGAGAAGACAACATAAAGTTGATAATTCTAACAATTGAAATGCTAATCCTTTACACATGAACGCTCACTCATTCGGGAACAACTGCAATCAATACATATATTTACGCCCAGTGTGTCGTCTGGATCTCTGCTGAAAAGTTAGTTTCTGTTGGAGAGTTTCCACCTCTCTTTCTCTCTCTGTCCTGGGTAGTTCAGAGTGACATTCATTCATTTTGTTATAGAGTGGATGTTTCGACGGTTGTCGTTCTTAACGTTCAATGATACCGAATTTCTAGCTGCAGACTAGTAATTAATATCAAAGACTTGTTCTTATTCTGTCGGTATCGACATTCTAAGAGTTTAACTACGTGGTATGGTTGAAAGATTCAGCCATCGTCTCAACCTTTGTCCTCTCGTAATGGAGAAAAACATGGTCTGTTGAGGAATTCTCAAGGTTGGGGTTTATTTCGGAATTGCAGAAAAGGGCCTGTCCCAAGATCCCTGACCCTAACTGGGCTCATGGGCGGTCCTCTGATTTAGTTAAACTCAAAAGGGAATTGGAGTTTCCTTCATTAAACAGTCCAAAATCACATTACACAATTTTACAAACAGTATCATACTCACTCATTCATCTTATACAGCAATTAGATGTAAACCTCATATCTGAGGCTATTATATAAACAGCGTTATGGTAATGTGGCCACACCGTCTCTCATGAGCTTCCCCAAGTTGTAACAAACGGACCAGTTCGTAGCTGGATTCTTCACTGATCTTTTATACCTTCTCCGGAACATAAATGTTGTTCAGACCTCAAGTTCTGTGAGGTCGAAGAAATTCCTTTGTTCTCTATGAAACTTTACTCTGTCTCCATACTGTGTGGCCATGAGGCAGGATCATCCTGGAATTTACGACCTCTCTGACCACAGCAGCCTATTTGTAGGAGGCAGGGAGAGGGGGATGGGGGTTGCTGTACCCAAAGAGGGCAACGTCATGACACTACCCAAGGTGATGGCCAATGCGCTCGTCGTGGCAATAGCCTGTCTCAAGAAAAACAGTGCTGCTGTCATTTGTTGAGAAATGTGTTTCCATTGGTTCTATAGACAGATTAGTCTTATTTTTTCAGCAGTAGGCATTTGCTTTCCAAAATGATTGTATTTTGAAATCTGTAAAAGGCAAACTGACATCCGCAACCAACCATAGAAATATAATCCATAGATGTCAGTTCCCTGGCACCCATTGCTAGTGTACCCATTAGGGCTCCCGAGTGGTGCAGCGGTATAAGGCCCTGCATCTCAGTGCTTGAGGCGTCACTACAGGCACCCTGATTCGATTCCAGGCTGTATCACAACTGACTGTGATTGGGAGTCGGGCCTCCGGAAAGTGGAGAACAACACTTATGTAGTTGTACTATGCAATGTCTTTCAAAAAAGCCCTGTTAGAATGGATTACCTACACATACTGACCGCTTCATGTTATAGACAGAAGCATGCAACATGGCAGACCAGTCTGAACTCATCTCTCGGCATATCCAGCCCACTCATTATCTCAGCCAATCATGGCTAGTAAGAAGTTTGCTGCCTTTTCTGTGGCTAAACTAACTAGGCTTGTAATTTAACCATTTTTTCGTATTTACAGATGGTATACAAGTTTGTTATTAAGGCACATGAAAGTTCACATGTTCCAGGAGGCATTTCTGCCAAAAAACACATTTTTATAATATTTTTTTTTTACTCTCCTGTGTAGTAGCGATGCGCGACATGCGCCTAGTTTCCTGAAATTGTGCTCTCTGGTGTATTTTGAACATTGAGAGCGGGCTCCTGTGGTTGGATAAAAAAATATTATAATAATACAAAAAAATGTTTTGTTCCAGCCCCTGACTTACACAATTGACCAGTCACATTTATTTATTATGCAGTTTTATTTTTTTATTGTGTTAAATTCATTAGTTACCCAATCAAGGCAGGGCCCCCAGTTACCCACATGGCACCTCCTCTCCTCTCCCCATCTGATGATTAGCAGAACGGCATCAGGCTGTCTACACTCAAAATATATACTACATATTTATAAATACTGTATATATCTCCTTTATTATTATTATACATTTTAAATGTTGTTATTCCTCTCTTGGGCCCCCAACAGGCCTGTGCCCAGGGGCTTCAGCCCCAGGAAGCTCCTACATTAAACCATCCCTGTATGTAATGTACAGGCTAAAGTGAGTATTATCTTTTGTTTTCTCTTCCATTACAGCTACGCTCCTTCCTACAAGTGAGAAAATACAACCTCGACTTGGCATCACTGATTCTCTATGCTTTCCAGCTAAGCACAGCACTTTCCTACCTGGAGAGCAAGCGGTTTGTACATAGGTAAGCCCTCACCCCAACCTAGCCTTATTAATATGGCTTTGGTGTGTTTCCTGTAAACACACTACTCTTCTCTTCTCCATTGTAACCATGTCTGCGTCTTGAAGGGATATAGCTGCCAGGAACGTGCTGGTATCCTCAGTGGACTGTGTTAAACTGGGAGACTTTGGCTTGTCTCGATACATGGAGGACAGCTCCTATTACAAAGGTAGGAGTTTCACCTGTTCTGGAGACTAACTGTCCACAGTCAGCCTGCCAGAGGAGATCACTTTCTGCTGTTTATGTTGTCAGTAAGTCATTCATTAGGCTCCTCACTCTTTAAGCAGACAGCTGTGGCTGCTGTCATCATGGACATTATAAACATGGAAATATCTGTTGCACGTATGCATGGGGCGAGTGAAAGAAACTCAACAGCTCTTTTCATCAGCGTATGACTCTGTGAGACTGCTATTGTGAACCACTCATCTAACTATGGCTTAGGGAAGTCCTGTGGGAGGGGAAGTGTTTGTCTTGTTACTTGTTGCATTGTTCATGTGTACCTGTCTAATCAATCACAATAAAAACACTTGATCACAAACAATCAAAGTCCTGCTTTCACCTCTCCTCCCAGCCTCCAAAGGGAAACTGCCTATCAAATGGATGGCACCAGAGTCTATTAACTTCAGACGCTTTACCTCAGCCAGTGACGTGTGGATGTTTGGTGAGTATGGGAATTTGATACAGTACTTATCAAACAGTGCTCTAAAACTTTTGATTTCAAGGCTGTATGTTATTAGCTGATAAATTAGGGTTTAATATATATATATATATATATATATATATATATATATATATATATATATATATATATATATATATATATATATATATGTTCCTCTGTACTCCAGGTGTGTGTATGTGGGAGATCCTCATCTACGGAGTCAAACCCTTCCAGGGGGTGAAGAACAACGATGTCATCGGGCGGATAGAGAATGGAGAGCGTCTGGCCATGCCCC
Organism: Oncorhynchus gorbuscha; assembly: GCF_021184085.1. Lineage (NCBI taxonomy): Eukaryota > Metazoa > Chordata > Actinopteri > Salmoniformes > Salmonidae > Oncorhynchus > Oncorhynchus gorbuscha. Next base: position 798,837 of record NC_060191.1, read on the forward strand.
ACAACTGCCCCCCTACCCTGTACAGCCTGATGACCAAGTGCTGGGCCTACGACCCTAGCAAGAGACCCTGCTTCACAGAGCTCAAAGCCCAGCTCAGGTATGGCCGTCAGTCGGTCTATCTGCATGTACATTGCTGTAGTACATGGTGCGTTATCTGTCTCCTACAACTACAATGTCATAAGATAAGAGGTACATTGACTGTGGAGAAAAATAATGCATATCTATCAGGGTTGGAGTTCATTCCATTGTATTAATTGAGTCAGTTCAGGAAGTGAACTGACATTCCAAAAGTTTCTCATAGAGAGTGTGGGGGGGGGGGTTTGTCTAATAATTATAATAATTTGTACACTGCAAGTTGACCACAACTAAGCCCAAAAGGAGGTTGTATTTTAAAATAACAATAATTTCATACCTTTATTATGTTGAAACACGATCACGTCTCTTTTTTTATTTGTGAGACTACTTGGAAACAGATTTCCTGAAATAAATAGATAACGAAAATATATATATTTTTAAACAGGCCACCTGTTGCCGACCCCATCTAGATAGATTTTCATTCTTGGTCACTAGATGGCACCAAAGCATCCACACATTTCAATCGTTGAAGGTGGAATTGACTGGCTTGTTTGTACAAGTAGAATCCCTCTCAGTTGGTTTCCACTAGATAGCACAGCCACAAAGTCAAAATTGGCTATAAAATTCATGAAAAAAAAATAGCTTTTTGATCTTAATTTACGGTTAGGGTTCGGCATCAGGTTGTGTGGAAAGGTTAGGGTTAAGGTTTAAAATCACATTTTAAGAAGATAAATTGTTGAAATAGGTGGGGTTAATGGCTTTGTGGCTGTGGTGACCAGTGATGACCCTCTCAGTAGCTCTGACTTGTCAGACTGTGCCCGTCTGTCCCACTTCCTGTCTGGGATGACCTCATTGTTGGTATGGTAACTGAGAGGGACAGTGCCAGGGCCCTACCCTCACCTTCTATCCTTAGGTTTCCATTGGTGAGGGAGTCAGACCTGTGCGTTTGATTTAGCTTGGAGTTTTGGGGACTATTATATTTCATTTTATGGGGCAAACTATATTGAGTGGAGCTCAAGTGTTTGATATGTGTCTGACCCAGGTTTATTAAGGACGTAGTGAAAGGGACAATTACAAATGGCCACCGGCCACTGTTTTGGTAAACAGCTGAGGAACGAGGCTAGATAATTGTAATCTCACTCACGTTCATAGACAGAGCTATGGATACAAGGACTGACCATCCATGATATCAGTTTGAACCATGTTTTTGAATCTATACAGTGTTAACAATTACATTGTTTAAATACAATGAAGTGAAACAAGCTTATATGTTAGGTATTGATGGGTGAAGTAAAGCTGTTGACGTGTTCAGAAGTTATATTCTTCAACAATCAATGAGGATATATCATTTATTTAAATGTCCAAACATGAATGTAGCAGTTGCAGAAAGGTCCGTATGTGATAGTGGTGAGAAAAGCACCTTCAGGTAATCCTTCACAAGAAAGGTCAGTATGTAATAGTGGTGAGGAAAGCACCTTCAGGTAATCCTTCACAAGAAAGGTCCGTATGTGATAGTGGTGAGAAAAGCACCTTCAGGTAATCCTTCACAAGAAAGGTCAGTATGTGATAGTGGTGAGAAAAGCACCTTCAGGTAATCCTTCACAAGAAAGGTCTAGACAGAGAAAACACCTTCAGGTAATCCTTCACAAGAAAGGTCCCCTCTGATGCAATGCTGGAGGAAACACCTTCAGGTTTTCCGTCATTGACAGGGTAGCACCTTCAGGTAATCCTTTGTGTCAGTCATTTCCATGGTGAGAAAGCACCTTCAGGTAATCCTCGTGTTGCTAGGCATCTGGATGTCCAGGTAAGATACCCTGGGGCCACGATGAAGGAGTTTAACTTCACTCCATGATGCTGGTAGACAGGGTAGGGTTTTTGTGTCAGGATCCGTCTCCTTTCCATCAGTCTCCTTTCCATCAGCGTGATAGTGGTGAGGACTGCTATAGAACAGACCTGTAGCTGCTGTATCTGTGTGAGCTGTGCTGCTGCCAGCCATGCTGTCTCCCATCACAGTGGCCTTGGTTTACACAGACAAGACATGTCGGAAAATAAGAGTGCTGTGCTTTTATTATCCTGTTTAAAACTCAGCATGAGTCACACCTCCACTTTCTACTTGTCTTCCTAAGTCCCACCACATCGGTCATGTTCTGGTGCTCCAGCAGCATGGATGAGAGGGCTGTGTCCTGGAAACCATGTCAATATTTACACTCTTAATACTCTTTATATGAAAAGCCAGGCCCTTGAAAGGCATTTGATGTGGGGTTCGTTGGTTGAGACTTGTTTTATATCATCATATAAATTAGGGAGCACAGCTGCCAGAAGTGTGTGTGTGTGTGTGTGCGTGTGCGTGTGCGTGTGCGTGTGTGTGTGTGTGTGTGTGTGTGTGTGTGTGTGTGTGTGTGTGTGTGTGTGTGTGTGTGTGTGTGTGTGTGTGTGTGTGTGTGTGTGTGTGTGTGTGTGTGCGCGTGACACACACAATACTAAGGCAGGCTCTTTCTCCAACATGCCAGCTGTATGAAAACAATGGACCTCAGATGCAGAACCAGTCATAACAAACATGCTTAAGTGTGTATTTGTATTTAATAATGTATGGTACCACTGTTATATACCCTTACATGGTACCACTGTTATATACCCTTACATGGTACCACTGTCATATACCCTTACATGGTACCACTGTTATATACCCTTACATGGTACCACTGTTATATACCCTTACATGGTACCACTGTCATATACCCTTACATGGTACCACTGTTATATACCCTTACATGGTACCACTGTCATATACCCTTACATGGTACCACTGTCATATACCCTTACATGGTACCACTGTCATATACCCTGACATGGTACCACTGTCATATACCCTTACATGGTACCACTGTTATATACCCTTACATGGTACCACTGTTATATACCCTTACATGGTACCACTGTCATATACCCTGACATGGTGCCACTGTTATATACCCTGACATGGTACCACTGTCATATACCCGTATACCCTTACATGGTACCACTGTCATATACCCTTATACCCTTACATGGTACCACTGTCATATACCCTTACATGGTACCACTGTCATATACCCTTACATGGCACCACTGTTATATACCCTGACATGGTACCACTGTCATATACCCTGACATGGTACCACTGTCATATACCCTTACATGGTACCACTGTCATATACCCTTATACCCTTACATGGTACCACTGTCATATACCCTTACATGGTACCACTGTCATATACCCTTACATGGTACCACTGTTATATACCCTGACATGGTACCACTGTCATATACCCTGACATGGTACCACTGTCATATACCCTTACATGGTACCACTGTCATATACCCTTACATGGTACCACTGTCATATACCCTTACATGGTACCACTGTCATATACCCTGACATGGTACCACTGTCATATACCCTTACATGGTACCACTGTAGTATACCCTTACATGGTACCACTGTCATATACCCTTACATGGTACCATATACCCTTACATGGCACCACTGTTATATACCCTGACATGGTACCACTGTCATATACCCTGACATGGTACCACTGTCATATACCCTGACATGGTACCACTGTCATATACCCTTACATGGTACCATCATATACCCTGTCATATACCCTTACATGGTACCACTGTCATATACCCTGACATGGTACCACTGTCATATACCCTTACATGGTACCACTGTCATATACCCTGACATGGTACCACTGTCATATACCCTGACATGGTACCACTGTCATATACCCTGACATGGTACCACTGTCATATACCCTTACATGGTACCACTGTCATATACCCTTACATGGTACCACTGTCATATACCCTGACATGGTACCACTGTTATATACCCTGACATGGTACCACTGTCATATACCCTTACATGGTACCACTGTCATATACCCTTACATGGTACCACTGTCATACATGGTACCACTGTCATATACCCTTACATGGTACCACTGTCATATACCACCTATACATGGTACCACTGTCATATACCCTTACATGGTACCACTGTCATATACCCTTACATGGTACCACTGTCATATACCCTTACATGGTACCACTGTCATACATGGTACCCTGTCATACATGGTACCACTGTCATATACCCTTACATGGTACCACTGTCATATACCCTTACATGGTACCACTGTCATATACCCTGACATGGTACCACTGTCATATACCCTTACATGGTACCACTGTCATATACCCTGACATGGTACCACTGTAGTATACCCTTACATGGTACCACTGTCATATACCCTTACATGGTACCACTGTCATATACCCTTACATGGTACCACTGTCATATACCCTGACATGGTACCACTGTCATATACCCTTACATGGTACCACTGTCATATACCCTGACATGTACCACTGTACCACTGTCATATACCCTGACATGGTACCACTGTCATATACCCTTACATGGTACCACTGTCATATACCCTTACATGGTACCACTGTAGTATACCCTTACATGGTACCACTGTCATATACCCTTACATGGTACCACTGTCATATACCCTGACATGGTACCACTGTCATATACCCTGACATGGTACCACTGTCATATACCCTGACATGGTACCACTGTCATATACCCTGACATGGTACCACTGTCATATACCCTGACATGGTACCACTGTCATATACCCTGACATGGTACCACTGTCATATACCCTGACATGGTACCACTGTACCCTTACATGGTACCCTATACATGGTACCACTGTAGTATACCCTTACATGGTACCACTGTAGTATACCCTTACATGGTACCACTCATATACCCTGACATGGTACCACTGTATACCCTGACATGGTACCACTGTCATATACCCTGACATGGTACCACTGTCATATACCCTGACATGGTACCACTGTCATATACCCTGACATGGTACCACTGTATACCCTTACATGGTACCACTGTATATACCCTGACATGGTACCACTGTCATATACCCATGGTACCACATGGTACCACTGTCATATACCCTTACATGGTACCACTGTATATACCCTGACATGGTACCACTGTCATATACCCTTACATGGTACCACTGTCATATACCCTTACATGGTACCACTGTCATATACCCTGACATGGTACCACTGTCATATACCCTGACATGGTACCACTGTCATATACCCTGACATGGTACCACTGTCATATACCCTGACATGGTACCACTGTCATATACCCTTACATGGTACCACTGTCATATACCCTGACATGGTACCCCTGTAGTGTATTTAGCTGCTGCTTGGAAGTCAGTTGTAAAGAAAGCTCTGTGGTATTGTCCTGCAGATATGACTCCAGCTAGTCTCACTGTGAGAGGAGAACTCTGAGGGGACGGTATTATTAAGTCCCATGGAAAAGAGGGCTGTCCAAACCAAACCCTCTGCCTCTGATCCTGAGCTGTTCTCTCTGCTCTGCACTGAGCTGACCTCAGAGACTGTGTCTGTCTGGCTGCTTGACCACGTCTGGCCAGATCGGCAGGCTTGGCACTAGCGCTGCTTTAACCTCACCGTCACCGAGACATCTTCTCCAGCCTCGATCTCGGCTCCACAGCGAAAGGCTTCAGTTCACCGTCACCGAGACATCTTCTCCAGGCTCGATCTCGGCTCCACAGCGGAGGGCTTCAATTCAGCGTCCAATCTTTTAACAAGCCAACCGCCCACCCATCCGCCTGCCTGCGCATTTATTGGACAGATGCCAAGTGTAACCCGCTGCCTGAGTAGCCCAGTAGAGTAAGAGGGAAGGCATGAAGAGGAGACAGCTGATCTGGACTGAACAGACTGAGTCCCCCATTCTGTTCTCTTGTGAAGACTATTTTATTGACTGAGTGCTGTTCCAGTTCTAATAGACCCTTGTTTCTGGGACTCTCTGCCTGGTTGTTTGTCTGGTCTCTGGGACTCTCTGCCTGGTTGTCTGTCTGGTCTCCTGGACTCTCTGCCTGGTTGTTTGTCTGGTCTCTGGGACTCTCTGCCTGATTGTCTGTCTGGTCTCTAGGACTCTCTGCCTGGTTGTCTGTCAGGTCTCTGGGACTCTCTGCCTGGTTGTCTGTCTGGTCTCTGGGACTCTCTGCCTGGTTGTCTGTCTGGTCTCTGGGACTCTCTGCCTGATTGTCTGTCTGGTCTCTGGGACTCTCTGCCGGGTTGTCTGTCTGGTCTCTGGGACTCTCTGCCTGGGTGTCTGTCTGGTCTCTGGGACTCTCTGCCTGGTTGTCTGTCTGGTCTCTGGGACTCTCTGCCTGGTCTCTGTCTAGTCTCTGGGCCTCTCTGCCTGGTTCTCTGGGACTCTCTGCCTGGTTGTCAGTCCGGTCTCTGGGACTCTCTGCCTGGTCCTCTGTCTGGTCTATGGGACTCTCTGCCTGGTTTTCTGTCTGGTCTCTGGGACTCTCTGCCTGGTTGTCTGTCTGGTCTCTGGGACTCTCTGCCTGGTTGTCTGTCTGGTCTCTGGGACTCTGCCTGGTTGTCTGTCTGGTCTCTGGGACTCTCTGCCTGGTTCTCTGTCTGGTCTCTGGGACTCTCTGCCTGGTTGTCTGTCTGGTCTCTGGGACTCTCTGCCTGGTTCTCTGTCTGGTCTCTGGGACTCTGCCTGGGTGTCTGTCTGGTCTCCGGGACACTTGGTTCATGCGTACTGGACGTCTCTCCCCTAATGGATTATCTAAGTGGATATGGTCTCCTGTTCCTCTAGCAGCACAAGAGGCAGCCCAACTCCCACTGTTGTAAGGTAACAGTCCTTCCTTATCTCCTTCTCTCAGTGACTCAGTTGACTGAATATGTCCTATTGAGGTCTGCCTTGAGCAAATGTGGAGAAATGTAGTTGGCTGTGAAGGAATGGATTTGATTCAGGTCCCTCACAATAGAGTTTTACAGACTTATTCTGAGCATTGATGATATGGAACTCTAGCAAAGTGAGGCTGGTGAGTAGTGAATATGTTTGGACTGTCATTTAGCATGGCATTCAGTGTGTCCCCATTGTCATGCTGTTGAGTTACTATCAGACTGTTTGATGTTGTTTTTAAAGGTAGTAGCTATTAGCTAGTCAAGAGAAAGTCATACTTTATACAACGTTTTGTCAGCAACACTGTGAACACTTTTGTTATTAGAGGCAACAGGGCTTTGTTAATTTGCCTGTAACTTGTTAACAGACTGGTCAGGTTTGTGTTGTGTGTTCTGGAGAATGACCAGGACAGGTGGTCCCCATCTTATTGTTCTTGTCTGATTTACTGCTGCTATCACACATTATGTATTTATTTAACCTTTATTTAACCAGGTTAAACACATTGAGGTTAAAACCCTATTTTGCGAGGGAGACCTGGCAAGAAGGCAAAACAGGGAAATAGCAGCGTGTCCCTAAAACATCACAGAAAAATACAGAATACACACAAAAGACAAAGTGTCACAAGTTAAAGATACAATTGAAGATTAGAAACAACTGCAGTTATCACCAACAGTGTTGTCAATCAGAGTCTTAACAGGCAAAGACATTAACTCCTCTAACTTTACAATCTTCTGAAGCATGTTCCAGGATGAAGGGGCATTATGGGAAATGATTGTTTTCCATCTCAGTTCTAGCCTTAGGAACAGACAAGGACAGCAGCGACTGTGAATGAAGACTATATCGAGTGGCTGATCTGGTCAGTAAAGAACAGAGGTACGAAGGCAGCATGGCAGCTAGGACTAATGCTGTTTCCACAAATAGCCCTCCCTCCCTGAGAGAAAGACCGAGAGAGACAGAAAGGGAGAGAGGGAGTGTGAGGGACAGCGAGAGACTGTGGGGTCATGGGACACAGTTTATTGCCTGTATTTAGGCTGGAGGACCCTCCACTTCATATCTGTTCTTTGTTTAGCTGGGAGGGGACACTCCAGAGTTCTCAGCATCCAGAAGAATGTTTGGCTCAGTGAATTGCCTGCATTCTGTTCAGACTGGACATTGGACGACAAAACGGAGAATAGATCACAGAACATTGGGGTCTGAGTTAATGCTGGCTGAAAGGTATTGTCAGAACAGTACAGAACAGTACAGTAGAGTCGACCCACAACTCCTCTCATTGTGTGCTTCTATAAATGGCTTATTCCTCTAATGGCTATTGCAGGTCTGAGGGGAGGGACGCTGGTTCATGTGTTTGAGCAGTTTCCCCTCTTTTAGTGCCTGTCCAGTGGGTTTCCATGTGCTGTGGACCAGAGGCATAACATCACTGTAGCAGATCCAGGCTGGGTGGAGGGGAGGGACGCTGGTTCATGTGTTTGAGCAGTTTCCCCTCTTTTAGTGCCTGTCCAATGGGTTTCTATGTGCTGTGGACCAGAGGCATAACATCACTGTAGCAGATCCAGGCTGGGTGGAGGGGAGGGACGCTGGTTCATGTGTTTGAGCAGTTTCCCCTCTTTTAGTGCCTGTCCAATGGGTTTCCATGTGCTGTGGACCAGAGGCATAACATCACTGTAGCAGATCCAGGCTGGGTGGAGGGGGACCTCTGTCTGCTTTCCCTACTCTGTATTCCTTAAGGTCCTGTGTGTGTACCATATTGTCTGACTCTCAAATGACTCCCTATTCCCTTTATAGTGCACTACTTTAAACAAGGCCCATAGAGCTCTGGTCAAAAGTAGTGCACTATATAGGAAATAGGGAGCCATTTGGTATGCATCCTATGTACTTTAGCTCAGGGCAAGAGGATGTAGCTGGTTACAGGTGAAGGTTGTTGTAGTACTCAGCTGTGTGAAACCCACCCTGTCAGCTAACAGGACAGCTCTGGAAACTAAACCATCAGAATGTAGCAGGACTTAACAGTGAAGGACATGGACCTTGTGGCTGTAGCTACGCTGCAACAATATCCATCCCTGAATTCTAGTGGGGAAGCCTGTCACCTTGTACAGTAACAGTACAGTACAATAACCTCTACAGTGTTTATCCAGCGTATCTCTCATCCTCGTCTCTCCCCTCTCAAAGCCACAGCACCACAGGTTTAGGTCTTAGGAGTTGCTAAACTGAACTAAACTATAGTTATGTTCCTGACTCCAGAAGTCACAGACACACACACACACACACACACACACACACACACACACACACACACACACACACACACACACACACACACACACACACACACACACACACACACACACACACACACACACACACACACACACACACACACACACACACACACACACACACACACACACAGACACACAGACACACACACACACACACACACACACACACACACACACACACACACACACACACACACACACACACACACACACACACACACACACACACACACACACACACACACACACACACACACACACACACACACACACACACAGTGACAGTGGTTTGTTCTGTCTCTCTGCAGTCAGATATTGGAGGAGGAGAAGCTCCAGCAGAAGGAGAGGACACGTATGGAGATGAGACGTCAGGTCTCTGTGTCCTGGGACTCAGGGGGTTCCGACGAGGCGCCGCCTAAAGTAAGAGCTTGCACACACACACAGACACACACACACACACATACACACAGATAGAGAGTCACATGCACACTTTTATACATACACAGCAGTACATTAATAGACACACACACACACACACCACACACACAGAAGCACATTAATAGACACACACACACACACAGCTACTTTATGCCTTGGCCACGAGGAGGTCACAGACGTCATCATCAACACCTATCTTGGCAGTCAGTCTGTCAGTTGGCTGCTCCCATTACAAGAGGAGTTTTCATGGTATGACATCTGTAAACACTGTACATAAATACAACAGTACAGTCAAGCTTTAGTCAGTGACTCCCTCAGGAATTACACATACAGTCAGGTGGGGTCTACATGCTTGGAGCCACAATTTCAGTTCTGTTGGTCAGACTGTCCGTTAGACATTATTCTGAGGGAAACGTTCTTCGTAGCTTCACCTCTTCCATCCTCTAATGTTATTTAGAGAGCTTTCATTTTCTATCTGATATACTAATGTAATTTCTGTTCCCAGTTTTCTCTCTGCTGCAGCTGTTCGCCTTATCTGAAGCCTTATCTATTGTTAACTCATGGTCCTATTCTCAGGAACTAGTCTCCACCATGGACAAACACTGCTGGCTGCTGTGACTGAACAGCTCTGTGTACAGCCACCATATCAACTCAGCCAAAAAGAAACGCCTTCTCACTGTCAACTGCGTTTATTTTCAGCAAACTTAACGTCCGTAAATATTTGTATGAACAAAGCAAGATTCAATAACTGAGACATAAACTGAACAAGTTCCACAGACATGTGACTAACAGAAATGTGTCCCTGAACAAAGAGGGGGTCAAAAGTAACAGTCAGTATCTGGTGTGGCCACCAGCTGCATTAAGTACTGCACTGCATCTTCTCCTCATGGACTGCACCAGATTTGCCAGTTCTTGCTGTGAGATGTTACCCCACTCTTCCACCAAGGCACCTGCAAGTTCCCGGACAATTCTGGGGGGAATGGCCCTAGCCCTCACCCTCCGATCCAACAGGTCCCAGACGTGCTCAATGGGATTGAGATCCGGGCTCTTCGCTGGCCATGGCAGAACACTGACAGTCCTGTCTTGCAGGAAATCACACAAAGAATGAGCAGTATGGTTGGTGGCATTGTCATGCTGGAAGGTCATGTCAGGATGAGCCTGCAGGAAGGGTACCACATGAGGGAGGACGATGTCTTCCTTGTAACGCACAGCGTTGAGATTGCCTGCAATGACAACAAGCTCAGTCTGATGATGCTGTGACACACAGCCCCAGACCACGACGGACCCTCCGCCTCCAAATCGATCCCGCTCCAGAGTACAGGCCTTGGTGTAACGCTCATTCCTTCGACGATAAAACCAGAATCCGATCATCGCCTCTGGTGAAACAAAACCGCGACTCGTCAGTGAAGAGCACTTTTTGCCAGTCCTGTCTGGTCCAGTGACTGGGTGGGTTTGTGCCCATAGGCGACGTTGTTGCCGGTGATGTCTGGTGAGGACCTGCCTTACAACAGGCCTACAAGCCCTCAGTCCAGCCTCTCTCAGCCTAATGCGGACAGTCTGAGCACTGATGGAGGGATTGTGCGTTCCTGGTATAAATTGAGCAGTTGTTGTTGCCATCCTGTACCTGTCCCGCAGGTGTGTGCAGAGTGTTGTTACACGTGGTCAGTCACTGTGAAGACGATCAGCTGTCCATCCTGTCTCCCTGTAGCGATGTCTTAGGCGTCTCAGTACGGACATTGCAATTTATTGTCCTGGCCACATCTGCAGTCCTCATGCCTCCTTGCAGCATGCTTAAGGCACGTTCACGCAGATGAGCAGGGAACCTAGGCATCTTTCTTTTGGTGTTTTTCAGAGTCAGTAGAAAGGCCTCTTTAGTGTCCTAAGTTTTCATAACTGTAACCTTAATTGCCTACCATCTGTAAGCTGTTAGTGTGTTAACGACCGTTCCACAGGTGCATGTTCATTAATTGTTTATGGTTCATTGAAGAAGCATGGGAAACAGGGTTTAAACCCTTTACAATGAAGATCTGTGAAGTTATTTGGATTTTTACAAATTATCTTTGAAAGACAGGGTCCTGAAAAAGGCACGTGTCTTTTTTTGCTGAGTTTAAAACCACCATTTCTTTTCTAATACTGTGTGATGACTATTGATGGGAACTATTGTATCAAGAGACTATTTTATCATTTACCCCACCTCTTTAAGGAATACCTAGGATAGGTTAAGTAATCCCTCTCACCCCACCCCCCCTAAGTTTTAGATGCACTATTGTTAAGTGACTGTCCCACTGGATGTCATAAGGTGAATGCACCAATTTGTAAGTCGCTCTGGATAAGAGCGTCTGCTAAATGACTTAAATGTAAAAATGTAAATGGAATATTTTATCAAGAGACTATTTTATCAAGGGACTATTTTTCAGGGGACCATTTTATCAAGAGACTATTTTAAGTGACTACACTGTCCCCCCCTTAGTGACTACCTTGCTGTTTTCCCCCACTGACTACCCTGCTCTCTTCCCACACTGACGACCCTGGTCTCTTCCCACACTGACGACCCTGCTCTCTTCCCACACTGACTACCCTGCTCTCTTCCCACACTGACTACCCTGCTCTCTTCCCACACTGACTACCCTGCTCTCTTCCCACACTGACTACCCTGCTCTCTTCCCACACTGACTACCCTGCTCTCTTCCCACACTGACGACCCTGGTCTCTTCCCACACTGACGACCCTGCTCTCTTCCCACACTGACTACCCTGCTCTCTTCCCACACTGACTACCCTGCTCTCTTCCCACACTGACACCCTGCTCTCTTCCCACACTGACTACCCTGCTCTCTTCCCACACTGACTACCCTGCTCTCTTCCCACACTGACTACCCTGCTCTCTTCCCACACTGACTACCCTGCTCTCTTCCCACACTGACGACCCTGCTCTCTTCCCACACTGACTACCCTGCTCTCTTCCCACACTGACGACCCTGCTCTCTTCCCACACTCTCTTCCCACACTGACGACCCTGCTCTCTTCCCACACTGACTACCCTGCTCTCTTCCCACACTGACTACCCTGCTCTCTTCCCACACTGACTACCCTGCTCTCTTCCCACACTGACTACCCTGCTCTCTTCCCACACTGACTACCCTGCTCTCTTCCCACACTGACTACCCTGCTCTCTTCCCACACTGACTACCCTGCACTCTTCCCACACTGACTACCCTGCTCTCTTCCCACACTGACTACCCTGCTCTCTTCCCACACTGACTACCCTGCTCTCTTCCCACACTGACGACCCTGGTCTCTTCCCACACTGACTACCCTGCTCTCTTCCCACACTGACGACCCTGGTCTCTTCCCACACTGACGACTCTGCTCTCTTCCCACACTGACTACCCTGCTCTCTTCCCACACTGACGACCCTGCTCTCTTCCACAACTGACGACCCTGCTCTCTTCCCACACTGACGACCCTGGTCTCTTCCCACACTGACGACCCTGGTCTCCGCCCCACTGACGACCCTGGTCTCCTCCCCCATTAGTTCCTCTACCAGCTCTCTGCTTACAGCTTATCACCTAGCTGGCTTTGTCTTCAGCAATGTTCCATCATGTCTCAATGTGCTTGTTGTGCTCTGTCTGTGTGTCTGACCACATCTCCCTGTGTCTCAGTGTCTCTGTTCCCTTGTCTCCCTCCGTCTTGTCTGTCTGGTCCCTCCCGTCTGTCTGTCTGTCTGTCTGTCTGTCTGTCTGTCTGTCTGTCTGTCTGTCTGTCTGTCTGTCTGTCTGTCTGTCTGTCTGTCTGTCTGTCTGTCTGTCTGTCTGTCTGTCTGTCTGTCTGTCTGTCTGTCTGTCTGTCTGTGTCATCATCATCATGCTATACCTCCCTGTGCTTTGTCTCTCAGCCCTCCCTGTGCTTTGTCTCTCAGCCCTCCCAGTGCTTTGTCTCTCAGCCCCCCCCAGTGCTTTGTCTCTCAGCCCTCCCTGTGCTTTGGCTCTCAGCCCTCCCTGTGCTTTGTCTCTCAGCCCTCCCTGTGCTTTGGCTCTCAGCCCTCCCTGTGCTTTGTCTCTCAGCCCTCCCTGTGCTTTGGCTCTCAGCCCCCCTGTGCTTTGTCTCTCAGCCCTCCCAGTGCTTTGTCTCTCAGCCCCCCCAGTGCTTTGTCTCTCAGCCCTCCCTGTGCTTTGTCTCTCAGCCCTCCCTGTGCTTTGTCTCTCAGCCCTCCCTGTGCTTTGTCTCTCAGCCCTCCCTGTGCTTTGTCTCTCAGCCCTCCCTGTGCTTTGTCTCTCAGCCCTCCCTGTGCTTTGTCTCTCAGCCCTCCCAGTGCTTTGTCTCTCAGCCCCCCCAGTGCTTTGTCTCTCAGCCCTCCCTGTGCTTTGTCTCTCAGCCCTCCCTGTGCTTTGTCTCTCAGCCCTCCCTGTGCTTTGTCTCTCAGCCCTCCCTGTGCTTTGTCTCTCAGCCCTCCCTGTGCTTTGTCTCTCAGCCCTCCCTGTGCTTTGTCTCTCAGCCCTCCCTGTGCTTTGTCTCTCAGCCCTCCCTGTGCTTTGTCTCTCAGCCCTCCCTGTGCTTTGTCTCTCAGCCCTCAGCCCTCCCTGTGCTTTGTCTCTCAGCCCCCCAGTGCTTTGTCTCTCAGCCCCCCTGTGCTTTGTCTCTCAGCCCTCCCTGTGCTTTGTCTCTCAGCCCTCCCTGTGCTTTGTCTCTCAGCCCTCCCAGTGCTTTGTCTCTCAGCCCCCCCAGTGCTTTGTCTCTCAGCCCTCCCTGTGCTTTGTCTCTCAGCCCTCCCTGTGCTTTGTCTCTCAGCCCTCCCTGTGCTTTGGCGAGCACCCCTTCCCCACCACAGCTAGTACTACACCCTCCATGCCCCCTGCTGTTGTCAGGTCCTCTACCCCCACCTTCACACTGACAGGCTGCAGCCACCCCAAAAGCAGCAGCTGACCCATGCAGTCCACAGATCCATACATGCCGGTGAGACAGGACAGAGGGCCACAGCATTAAATAGATCAGAGCTGTAAAGGTTTTGACATACGCCAGTCTAGTGGTGTCTCTCTGAAAGACATACAGCAGGGCAGGACACTGTCCAGCTCCAATCCAGGGATTTCAGTGTCAAGTTATGTAGATAAATCACTGGTTGTTTCTCATAGGGCTCCTTTTAGGATGCAACAGTGATCCATTATAGTGCTATTTCACTTTGACAAGAGACACAAAATGGCTTCAAATCTAGTTAGATGATTATTGTGGATTTGTTCAAAGCTTACACTGAATATGATGGCAAACACACTAGAGTAACATGGTCCTTCTGTAGCTCAGTTGGTAGAGCATGGTGCTTGTAACGCCAGGGTAGTGGGTTCGATTCCCGGGACCACCCATACGTAGAATGTATGCACACATGACTGTAAGTCGCTTTGGATAAAAGCGTCTGCTAAATGGCATATATTACATGAACTTACATTTAGAATTAAATAATGTTTTGGTCCATCGTAGATTTAGTGATTTTATTTGTTGAATATTGTGACACTAAGCTGTTTGGAAAGCGGCATGTTGTCTTAACACATGCTCACACAATGTGCCTTGGCCTTGAGGGGGAAATGCTGTGGAAATGTCCTCAGGTTGTCACTCACTTTCAGAGCCTGTGTAGGATGCTTGTATAATCGTTATCCCAAATGGCACCCTTTTCCCCTATGTAGTGCACTACTTTTGACCTGGGCCCATAGGCCTCTGGTGGAAAGAAGGGCACTATGTTAGGGAACAGGGTTCCATTTGGGATGCAGTATGCAGTACTGTACAGCAGGGTGACGTCTCCTCCCACCAGATCTTTGGATGATGCAATCTACTGTTATTCTACCATGAAAACATGCTGCTCTCATTGGTCCTTTTCCAACACGGTTGGTTGATGCTTCCGTTGTCGTCATCTTAGCCATCCCAACGTTGTGTACAACCATGTAGAATGTGTCTATTGTACGTATTCTAAATGAGTATCTGAACTCTGTAACTTGCACATCATTTCCTGTTTCATTTCCACCGTGTCGTCACATGTTGTAACTTACAGCCTGTTCTGTTTCGTTCACTGTCTTTTGCTAATCGGGAGGTTTGGCCTCGAGAAGCTTACTGTGAAAAGGTCTGTAAGGTAGATGTCTCGCTATGATTAAATATAAGGAAAGTCTGAGTGCAATGCTCAGTGGAGGAGGAGATTGTTGCCTGCCTGCCTATCAACATGTCACCCTGAATTGGAGATTAATATTCTACCCCTCCCCCATCCCGCACCAAAAATAACCATCAACTCTACTAAGTCCAACACCAGAACTCTCATATAACTCTTTTGTGAATGTTGAACTAAACCGCCTGCTTGTTTCATAGCTTTTCTTTGTTTCCCTTTTACATTGCATCTGTAGTGTGTGTGTGTGTGTGTGTGTGTGTGTGTGTGTGTGTGTGTGTGTGTGTGTGTGTGTGTGTGTGTGTGTGTGTGTGTGTGTGTGTGTGTGTGTGTGTGTGTGTGTGTGTGTGTGTGTGTGTGTGTGTGTGTGTGTGTGTGCGTGCGTGCGTGCGCGTGTGCGTGTGTGCACCTAGTAACAGGGCTCTCTGTCTCTCTCTCTCTATAGCCCAGCAGACCAGGGTACCCCAGCCCACGCTCCAGTGAGGGGTTCTACCCCAGCCCACAGCACCTGGGGCAGCCCACCCACTACCAGGTAGAGCAAGGAGAGCTGGTACATTGTGTTATAAAGTAGTTATAACAACATAACCACTAGCAGGTAGAGCAAGGATAGCTGGTACATTGTGTTATAAAGTAGTTATAACAGCATAACCACTAGCAGGTAGAGCAAGGAGAGCTGGTACATTGTGTTATAAAGTAGTTATAACAGCATAACCACTAGCAGGTAGAGCAAGGAGAGCTGGTACATTGTGTTATAAAGTAGTTATAACAACATAACCACTAGCAGGTAGCCTAGCTACTACAACACACTGATAGAGAGGCATGAGACAGTACCCTGTGTTTATACAGTAGTTATAACAGGCCTTTCCCGAGATGTCATGGGATTCTGTTTTTGTAGTTGGGATTTTGGTTGTTCCTGATCTAAGTAGATACATGACTAATTCAAAGGCCCCTGTCCTTCCCAGATGGCAGGATACCCAGGCCCCCACGGCATGCCTTCCATCACCAGTGGGATGTACCCTCCCCAGGCTTCCCACGATCCCCATGACACCTGGAACCACCACCGGCAGCAGGACCTCCCCATGTGGTCCCCCAACATGGAGGTAAGGATCCGGGGATGGACCAGTGTTGTACACCTGGTGCTCCCAACAACAAGATGGTACTGTAGTAGCGATTTAGGTTGGTAAGGGACAATACACTGATTCTCTATCTCTCTCTCAATCTCTCTTTTTCTCTCTCTTTCTCTCTCTCTCTCGCTCTCTCTCTCTTTCTTTCTCTCTCAATGTGTATCTCTTCCTGTCTTTCTCTCTCGCTCTCTGTGTCTCTCTCTCTCTCTCTCTCTCTCTCTCTCTCTCTCTCTCTCTCTCTCTCTCTGTGTGTCTGTCTCTCTGTGTGTCTCTCTCTGTCTCTCTCTCTCTCTCTCTCTCTCTGTCTGTCTGTCTGTCTGTCTGTCTGTCTGTCTGTCTGTCTGTCTGTCTGTCTGTCTGTCTGTCTGTCTGTCTGTCTGTCTGTCTGTCTGTCTGTCTCTCTCTCTCTCTCTCTCTCTCTCTCTCTCTCTCTCTGTCTCTCTCTGTCTCTCTCTGTCTCTCTCTCTCTCTGTCTGTATGTCTTTCTCTCTCTGTGTGTCTGTCTGTCTCTCTCTCTCTCTGTCTCTCTCTGTCTCTCTCTGTCTCTCTCTCTGTCTCTCTCTCTCTCTGTCTCTCTCTTTCTCTCTCTCTGTGTGTCTGTCTGTCTGTCTCTCTCTCTCTCTGTCTCTCTCTCTTTCTCTCTCTGTGTGTGTCTGTCTGTCTCAGGACAGGGGGTCTCTGGACATGCAGGTGATGGGTCAGGTTCTGCCCCCCCTCCTGATGGAGGAACAGCTGATGATGCAACAGCAGCAGATGGAGGAGGACCAGCGGTGGCTGGAGCATGAGGAACGCTTCCTGGTAATAACACACACACTATACAGTGGGGCAAAAAAGTATTTAGTCAGCCACCAATTGTGCAAGTTCTCCCACTTAAAACGATGAGAAAGGCCTGTAATTTTCATCATAGGTACTTCAACTATGACTATGACAAAATGAGAAGAAAATCACATTGTATGATTTTTTATGAATTTATTTGCAAATTATGGTGGAAAATAAGTATTTGGTCAATAACCAAAGTTTATCTCAATACTTTTTATATACCCTGTAACTTCTTCTTTAAGAGACTTCTCTGTCCTCCACTTGTTACCTGTATTAATGGCACCTGTTTGAACTTGTTATCAGTATAAAAGACACCTGTCCACAACCTCAAACAGTCACACTCCAAACTCCACTATGGCCAAGACCAAAGAGCTGTCAAAGGACACCAGAAACAAAATTGTAGACCTGCACCAGGCTGGGAAGACTGAATCTGCAATTGGTAAGCAGCTTGGTTTGAAGAAATCAACTGTGGGAGCAATTATTAGGAAATGGAAGACATACAAGACCACTGATAATCTCCCTCGATCTGGGGCTCCACGCAAGATCTCACCCCGTGGGGTCAAAATGACAACAAGAACGGTGAGCAAAAATCCCAGAAACACACGGGGGGACCTAGTGAATGACCTGCAGAGAGCTGGGACCAAAGTAACAAAGCCTACCATCAGTAACACACTACGCCGCCAGGGACTCAAATCCTGCAGTGCCAGACGTGTTCCCCTGCTTAAGCAAGTACATGTCCAGGCCCGTCTGAAGTTTGCTAGAGAGCATTTGGATGATCCAGAAGAAGATTGGGAGAATGTCATATGATCATATGAAACCAAAATATAACTTTTTGGTAAAATCTCAACTCGTTGTGTTTGGAGGACAAAGAATGCTGAGTTGCATCCAAAGAACACCATACCTACTGTGAAGCATGGGGGCGGAAACATCATGCTTTGGACGACTGATCCGTGTAAAGGAAATAATGAATGGGGCCATGTATCATGAGATTTTGAGTGAAAACCTCCTTCCATCAGCAAGGGCATTGAAGATGAAACGTGGTTGGGTCTTTCAGCATGACAATGATCCCAAACACACCACCCGGGCAACGAAGGAGTGGCTTCGTAAGAAGCATTTCAAGGTCCTGGAGTGGCCTAGCCAGTCTCCAGATCTCAACCCCATAGAAAATATTTGGAGGGAGTTGAAAGTCTGTGTTGCCCAGAAACAGCCCCAAAACATCACTGCTCTAGAGGAGATCTGCATGGAGGAATGGGCCAAAATATCAGCAACAGTGTGTGAAAACCTTGTGAAGACTTACAGAAAACGTTTGACCTCTGTCATTGCCAACAAAGGGTACATAACAAAGTATTGAGATAAACTTTTGTTACTGACCAAATACTTATTTTCCACCATAATTTGCAAATAAATTCATTAAAAATACTACAATGTGATTTTCTGGATTTTTCATTCTCATTTTGTGTGTCATAGTTGAAGTGTACCTATGATGAAAATTACAGGCCTCTCTCATCTTTTTAAGTGGGAGAACTTGCACAATTGGTGGCTGACTAAATACTTTTTTGCCCCACGGTATATACATACACACAAACCTCACACACACACACACACTATATATACATACACACAAACCACACACATACACACTATATATATACATACACACATACCGCACACATATACAAGCACACACACACACACACTATATATATATATATATATATATATATATATATATATATATATATATATATATATATATATATATATATATATATATACATACACACAAACCACACACACACACATACCCCACACACACATACCACACACACACACTATATACATACACACATACCACACACACACATACCACACACATATGCAAGCACACACGCACATAATCATTGTACAGACCTGCCTAATGTAACCCCTCTGATGGTGATGCAGGAGATAACAGACCTGCCTCCTGTATCCCCTCTGATGGTGATGCAGGAGATAACAGACCTGCCTCCTGTAACCCCTCTGGTGGTGATGCAGGAGATAACAGACCTGCCTCCTGTAACCCCTCTGATGGCAATGCAGGAGATAATAGACCTGCCTCCTGTAACCCCTCTGATGACGATGCAGGAGATAACAGACCTGCCTCCTGTAACCCCTCTGATGGTGATGCAGGAGATAACAGACCTGCCTCCTGTAACCCCTCTGATGGTGATGCAGGAGATAACAGACCTGCCTCCTGTAACCCCTCTGATGGTGATGCAGGAGATAACAGACCTGCCCCTTCATGTTCTGTTTGCAGGGTGTTTAGTTACAACTGTAATGTCTGACACAAATGTACTTCATCATTCCTTGGAAAGCCCTGTGTTAATTGTGCACAGATGTCGTACATGATGTTTTGCACTGGCTTCATACCCCTCAGTTATTTTAGTAGTATCATATCATTATCTCAGAGATGTGTCCCAGAGCGCCTCAGTTCACTTCTTGGATCATTTTTTACATTCAACGGACAAAGACGTTTTCAGAGAAGAAAGGGGGAAACAAAAACCATCGTCTTGTGTTTTTCAGACCTTTGGCAAAGCTGTCAACTTGTGTGTGTTCTCAAAGTTTTATATTGTGTGTGTGTGCGTGTGTGTGCCCAGGTGTGGTTAAAGCAAATTCCTAAATAATTATAGGTTTGTCCCTCCATGTGCCGTCAAGTAAGGTAAACTTATTTTGACCCACAGTTGGTGAAGGCAAATGTTCTTTCCTGGAAAGCTGAGTAGGTTGTATGTAGTTTAGACCCGTAGACTCTTATTTCATACAAGGGGAGGGACTACTAGAAGAAAGGAAGGAGAGGACCAGGGGAGAGAGATAGGGAGGGAGAAAGAGACAGAGGTGGAGAGATAGAGACAGCGAGGGGTAGAGAGAGAGATAGTGAGGGAGGGAGGGAGGGAGAAAGAGACAGAGGTGGAGAGATAGAGACAGCGAGGGATAGAGAGAGAGATAGGGAGGGAGAAAGAGACAGAGGTGGAGAGATAGAGACAGCGAGGGATAGAGAGAGAGATAGGGAGGGAGAAAGAGACAGAGGTGGAGAGATAGAGACAGCGAGGGATAGAGAGAGATAGGGAGGGAGAAAGAGACAGAGGTGGAGAGATAGAGACAGCGAGGGATAGAGAGAGAGAGAGAGAGAGACAAAGAAGGAGGAAGAGAGAGAGGCAGGCGAACAGAGAAAGACCGCTATCTGGCTACATGTTCACTTTGTGTGAGTCAGTCAGTGAGCCAGTCAGTCAGTAAGTCAGTGAGCCAGTCAGTCAGTCAGTGAACCAAGCCGTGTAAACAGGAGTAAAAGTGGGGAACCTCTCTCATCCTGTTGATGGAATTCCTAGCAGCTCCATGCTCTCCTCCCAGGCACTGAAACACCCAGCAGAGAACAGCAGTCCAAAGGATGCAGGTTTTCAAGTCCTGCCTCGGAAAACTGGTACAGCATTAGAGAAGGAGGCAGGGAAGGAGAGAGGAATGCGAATAGTTTGGCAGGCAGCTGGCGTGAGACTGAAGTTTTAATAAGTTACCGGGCAGAGCAGCAGCAGGAGTACATTTGCTGCACTGCGGGATTCTAAGCTGTGTACAACTGTTCCTTCTGTGTTGAAGTGCTAGAAATATAAATCATTGAATGTGCCGACTACTGTAGATGTTAAAATATATTAGCATACTAGAAAAAATATTAACATACTAGAAAAAAATATTATCATACTAGAATTGATGCTCATCAAGAAATAACAGCGACAAGGGCACAGGGAAACCATTTAAAACAACTGTAGGCGCGTTACAGCGCTTTAGATAAAGTCGCTCAGAAGATGTGGTTTTAGCTGCAATCTAATGTGGACTTTGCTTGTGGAAAACGGTATGAGCGATGTAAGGGTTTTACACATGCACTGTTGTTGGGTCTCGATCCTTCTGCAAGTTGGATGAGCAGCGCATTTACCTCAGCAACAGAAAGTCACGTCAAAGACTAGCTAGCTTACATTAGCTGAAACCCTATATTACAATACAACACACACACAAATAATAATGACCACTCCAAGGATCAAGTGGAGAATGTCTCTTGTTACCATTTTGTCCTGTGTTTACGTAGCAGTGATTTGTATTTGTCATGATATTGTATATTCATTTTGATTTGATCTGACTGATTTGAATATCAGTGCATCAGATGTCATACCGCTGTTATAGCAAGATAATGTCCATTATCACTGTGATATAGAGAAATAATGATTGTTTTCCACGTTGAAATCAGTCTGAGCATTTGTTTGTTTCATTCATTTAACCTGCTGTGTCTCTCGGTCTCAACCAGAAGCCGGATTCAAGGATTTCCAGAGGCAGCATTGACCGGGACGACGGCATCCTCCACGGACCAGTAAGTCTCCTCTTGTTACCTGGTTTCCCTGGATGGAATAACAGTCAACGTTATCTCCTGTTCTCTTTACCTCTCTCACAAATATGCAAAATACCTTGGGCTTTCACTCAAAAGAAGTTAAAGACATTTTGTCTGGAGGGTGGCGGGGGGGGGGGGGGTTCCTGTCAATGTCTCTCTGTTGTCTGTTCTTGTTGTACCACTCCTAGCCTGGGGTTGTGTATGAGTTATACAGTGAGTCAGTGAGTATTACAGTACGTCAGTCGTATAGTGGGAGAGAACACTCCCAGACAGCCTGTGTAGTAACTCCAGAGGATCAAGTCAATCAAACCAGTATTTCTGTATTTACGCTGTAGTGCAGTATATTAGCAGGCATAAATGTTTTCCTTACTGAATGGTTTTGTGGTAAAATAGCATCAGTTTTTAAAACACGACTTTGGCTCAGAGAGCTTCAACATATAAATGCATAATAGATACAGTGCATTTGGAAAGTGTTCAGACCCCTTCTGTTTTTCCACATTTAGTTACGTTACAACCTTAATCCAACATGTATGAAATGGTCCCGTTCATTGTAACGAGGAGACCAAGGCGCAGAGAGATGAGAATATACAGTCCTCTTTATTAAAGGAAGAGCACTTAAACAAACTAACAAAACAACAAACCAAACGTGAAGCTATAAACCCTGGTGTTGACACAGGCAACTAGACATAGACAATAACCCACCAAATACCCAAGGAATATGGCTACCTAAATATGGTCCCCAATCAGAGACAACGATAAACAGCTGCTTCTGGTTGACAACCAATCTAGGCAACCATAGACATAAAAACACCTAGACTAGAAACAAGCCCATAAACATACAAAAACCCTAGACAGGACAAAAACACATATATCACCCTCGTCACACCCTGACCTAACCAAAATAATAAAGAAAAGTAAGAAATCTAAGTTCAGGGCATGACATAAATAAATACAAATTCCCATCAATCTACACACAATACCCCATAATGACAAAGCGTAAACAGGTTTTTTGAAGTTTTTTCAAATGTATTAAAAATAGAAAACTGAAATACCTTATTTACATATGAATTCAGACCCTTAGCTAAGAAACTCAAAATTGCGCTCAGGTGCGTCCTGTTTCCATTGATCATCCTTGGAGATGTTTCTACAACGTGATTGTTGTCCAGCTGTGGTAAATTCAATTGATTGGACATGATTTGGAAAGGCATACACCTGTCTATATACGGTCCCACAGTTGACAGTGCATGTCAGAGCAAAAACTAAGCCGTGAAGTCAAAGGAATTGTCCGAAGAGCTCCGAGACAGAATTGTGTCAAGGCACAGATCTGGGGAAGGGCACCAAATAATATCTACAGCATTGAAGGGCTCCAAGAGCACAGTGGCCTCCATCATTCCTATATGAAGTTAGGAACCACCAAGGCTTTGGTCAGGGAGGTAGGTGATCAAGATCCTGATGGTCACTCTGACAGAGCTCCAGAGTTCCTGTGTGAAATTGGGAGAACCTTCCAGAGAACCTTCCAGGAGGACCTTCCAGAAGCCACTCCTCAGTAAAAGGCACATGACAGCACGCTTGGAGTTTGCCAAAAGATACCTAAAGGACTCTCAGACCATGAGAAACAAGATTCTCTGGACTGATGAAACCAAAATTGAACTCTTTGGCCTGAATGCCAAATGTCACGTTTGGAGGAAACCTGGCATCATCCCTATGGTGAAACAGGGTGGTGGCTGCATCATGCTGTGGGGATGTTTTTTAGCAGCAGGGAATGGGAGACTAGTCAGGATTGAGAGAAAGATGAACGGAGAAAAGTACAGAGAGATCCTTGATGAAAACCTACTCCAGAGCACTCAGGACCTCAGACTGGGGTGAAAGTTCACCTTCCAACAGGACAACAACCATCAGTACACAGCCAAGACAACTCAAGAGTGGCATTCTCTGATTGTCCTTGAGTTGCTCAGCCAGAGCCCAGACTTGAACCCAACGTAACATCTCTGGAGAGACCTGAAAATAGCTGTGCAGCAACGCTCCCCATCCAACCTGACAGAGCTTGAGAGGATCTGCAGAGAAGAATGGGAGAAACTCCCCAAACACAGATGTGCCAAGCTTGTAGCTTCATACCCAAGAAGGCTTGAGGCGGTAATCACTGCCAATGGTGCTTCAACAAAGTACTGAGTAAAGGGTCTAAATACTTATGCAATTGTGATAAAAACCTTGTTTTTCCAAAATGTGTAAAAAGTCAAGGGGTCTGAATACTTTCTGAATGCACTGGACATGCTTACATCATAGGCATTCCATAAGCAAGTTGTGTGTGTTTGTTTTAGAGCTCTGGGGATTTGCCTTCATCTGGAAAAAGGAAAGTCAAGGGGTTAACAGATTCACACAGATCATCTTGGGACCAACAATTGAAAATATATATTGATAATTAAATTTAAAAAAAGAAATGGTTGAAGATTTAGCCTTGGCTCTGTTTGAACATAGAATGTAGAACTGTTTGAACATAGAATGTAGAACTATTAGAACATAGAATGTAGAACTATTAAAACATAGAATGTAGAACTGTTTGAACATAGAATGTAGAACT
This sequence comes from Oncorhynchus gorbuscha, assembly GCF_021184085.1. Taxonomy (NCBI): domain Eukaryota; kingdom Metazoa; phylum Chordata; class Actinopteri; order Salmoniformes; family Salmonidae; genus Oncorhynchus; species Oncorhynchus gorbuscha. The sequence goes on from NC_060191.1 coordinate 823,531, forward strand.
GTTTGAACATAGAACGTATAACTAATAGAACATAGAATGTAGAACTGTTAGAACTATTAGGACATAGAACGTAGAACTATTAGGACATAGAATGTAGAACTATTAGGACATAGAATGTAGAACTTTTAGGACATAGAATGTAGAACTATTAGAATGTAGAACTATTAGAACATAGAATGTAGAACCATTTCATTTGTTCCCTGTCATTGCTCAGTATCATTACATTGCGCTGTATGGACAGCTGTGTTCTGAGCTGCATGGACCATTAGAAGGGTATAGCCCCAAACCAAACCCACTCTTAGTGTAAAACACCGCCCACATTAATGCAGCAGCTCTCATGCAATCCATTATATTTTACTGGGCAATTTGCAAAACCAAAATTTTGCTTCATGGCGAGATAACTGTCAGAATCTGTCTCCCTGATAATAATTATAGCCAGGCAGAGGATGAAGACAAGGACTGATGGATAGCCGTTCAGCATGTTGAGTTGATGCACTAAAATATTGAATACAACTCTCAATAACCCCTAGGCTATTCTGTAAACTTCAATCAGCAAGTGTTTTATTGACTTAAATATAAACAGGGAATACTGCATATGGTCTGTTCTACAGTTTGTTTTCGGGCTATCACAGTAAAGCAGAGATGTGTTTTTACTGTGGAACGCCGTGGTGGTTGGCTGTGGTCCGGTTAGGTCTGTGTATCCAAGCAGCAGGAGTATTTTGAGTGTTGGTGGAGAGACCACAACAACACAGATGACACCAGAGAGACTTGCTCACAGGGATGTTGTGGGAAAACACTGTTGGAAATGTGGAATGAATCCTGCTGGTTTATTTCAACTGCTTGTTTGTGTTTGTTTGTGCAGACAGGAAACCAGCACATATACCAACCCATAGGCAAACCAGGTAATGTCTCAGCCAATGTAATTACAAGTTTACCTTACACTTATTGTTTTCACTGTTCCCCTGGTTCTAACTCTGACGAGCTCTGACTAGCTCTAACTCTGACCGACTCTGACACCGGCTCTGACTCTAACTCTGACTGGCTCTGACTCTGACTGGCTCTAACTCTGACTGGCTCTGACTCTGACTGGCTCTAACTCTGACTGGCTTTAACTCTGACCGACTCTGACACCGGCTCTGACTCTAACTCTGACTGGCTCTGACTCTGACTGGCTCTGACTCTGACTGGCTCTAACTCTGACCGACTCTGACACCGGCTCTGACTCTAACTCTGACTGGCTCTGACTCTGACTGGCTCTAACTCTGACTGGCTCTGACTCTGACTGGCTCTAACTCTGACTGGCTCTGACTCTGACTGGCTCTAACTCTGACTGGCTCTGACTCTGACTGGCTCTGACTGACTCTGACTCTGACTGGCTCTGACTCTGACTGGCTCTAACTCTGACTGGCTCTGACTCTGACTGGCTCTAACTCTGACTGGCTCTGACTCTGACTGGCTCTGACTCTGACTGGCTCTAACTCTGACTGGCTCTGACTCTGACTGGCTCTGACTCTGACTGGCTCTAACTCTGACTGGCTCTGACTCTGACTGGCTCTGACTCTGACTGACTCTGACTGGCTCTGACTGACTCTGACTCTGACTGGCTCTGACTCTGACTGGCTCTAACTCTGACTGGCTCTGACTCTGACTGGCTCTAACTCTGACTGGCTCTGACTCTGACTGGCTCTGACTCTGACTGGCTCTAACTCTGACTGGCTCTGACTCTGACTGGCTCTGACTCTGACTGGCTCTAACTCTGACTGGCTCTGACTGGCTCTGACTCTGACTGGCTCTGACTCTGACTGGCTCTGACTCTGACTGGCTCTGACTCTGACTGGCTCTAACTCTGACTGGCTCTGACTCTGACTGGCTCTAACTCTGACTGGCTCTAACTCTGACTGGCTCTAACTCTGACTGGCTCTGACTCTGACTGGCTCTGACTCTGACTGGCTCTAACTCTGACTGGCTCTAACTCTGATTGGCTCTAACTCTGACCGACTCTGACACCGGCTCTGACTCTAACTCTGACTGGCTCTAACTCTGACTGGCTCTGACTCTGACTGGCTCTAACTCTGACTGGCTTTGACTCTGACTGGCTCTAACTCTGACTGGCTCTGACTCTGACTGGCTCTAACTCTGACTGCCTCTGACTGGCTCTGACTCTGACTGGCTCTAACTCTGACTGGCATTAACTCTGACTGGCTCTGACTCTGACTGGCTCTAACTCTGACTGGCTCTGACTGACTGACTCTAACTCTGACTGATTCAGACTCTGACTGATTCAGACTCTAACTCTGACTCCCTCAACTGTTCTAGCACATTCCTCAACCATTTTAACTGCTAAACTATGTTGACAGGCTGACAATTTGGCTATTTCTGCTAGGCCTGTGTTCGTTTCTGTTGCCATAATAGTAGATATTTGATAGGAATATCGTTGAATCTGTGAGAGTTTGATAAGAAATGCTACAATTCCTGTGCATCTTCCATATAGTCATGCGTTGGTTTTATTCCTTATGTAACTGATGATGGTCCTTTGCCTCCACAGAACATGCATATATTGTACTATATGTTGTAGTTTAGGTATCTGTTGATTCTTTTGTACTCCAGTATCTGATGGGTCCTTCGCCTCCACAGAACATGCATATATTGTACTATATGTTGTAGTTTAGGTATCTGTTGATTCTTTGTACTCCAGTATCTGATGGGTCCTTCTCCTCCACAGAACATGCATATATTGTACTATATGTTGTAGTTTAGGTATCTGTTGATTCTTTTGTACTCCAGTATCTGATGGGTCCTTCTCCTCCACAGAACATGCAGCTCCACCAAAGAAACCCCCCCGTCCTGGAGCCCCCAGTCACCTGGGTAGTCTGGCCAGCCTGAACCCCGTGGACAGCTACAATGAGGGAGTGAAGGTAAGCTGATGCTCACATGTTTATTCTACCAATCAAACTTTACACGCCTTCCACAACAATCCAGTGATTTGGCTTTATCGCTCAATTTAAGCCCACAGATTTACATGTCTCAAAGTTGTTTCAATTGATGTGTAGTTATTGTGTTGGTATTCTACTTTTGCATGTGCTCTCCAAAACTAAGTGTTCATCTGTCATTTTAAAGCTACAATCCTTCATTGAAATGATAACGAAGTGGTTCACCCCACCTCTGTTTTGGTAAAAGCTGAGTGATGGACCTGGAGAAATGTAACCACGTTCAAATTCATAGACAGAGCTGTGGATGCAAGGACTGACCGTCCATGATATCAACATGATAGTTGTAACCGTGTTTTGAGGCTAGACAGTGTTTGTTTACATTTACTTTGTTTACAAACATCAGAGTAAAACAAGTTTGTATGTTGGGTTCTGCTGAGGTACGACAGTTGAACTAAGCTCCTGAGGCATTTACACGTTATATTCTTCAAATATCAATGGGTATATACACTGAGTGGACAAAACATTAAGGACACCTTCCTAATATTGAGTTGCACCCCCTCCCTTTTGCCCTCAGAACAGCCTCAATTTGTAGGGTCATGGGACAAGGTGTCGAAAGCGTTCCACAGGGATGCTGGCCCATGTTGACTCCAATGCTTCCCACAGTTGTCTAGTTGGCTGGATGTCCTTTGGGTGGTGGACCATTCTTGATACACACAGGAAACTGTTGAGTGTGTAAAACCCAGCAGTGTTGCAGTTCTTGACACAAACCGGTGCACCTGGCACCTACTACCAAACCCATGTCTCAATTGTCTCAAGTCTTAAAAATCCTTATTTAACCCGTCTCCTCCCCTTCATCTACACTGATGAAGTGGATTTAACAAGTGACATCAATAAGGGATCATAGTTTTTCACCTGGTCAGTCTGTCATGGAAAGAGCAGGTGTCCTTAATGTTTTGTACATTCAGTGTTTAATTCATTTATACGTGCAAGAATGGATGTTGCAATTAAGGATTCTATCTTTAAACTGAGAAGTTCATGACTATGCTTCTAAAACATGACTAACTGTCCCTATTTGTGTTAGAACATTCCTACATGACTTTACCATGTTGGCCAGATCACAAAGACTACCACTGTATTTCAACTACACAGACTTCCCCTTTTCTATGACACCCAAAACACCGGCGATGTCACTATTTTCCCCAGTGATGGTTACTATGGCAACAGTCCGCTTGAGTTTCTCTGTGTCAGCATAGAACATCCAGGAGCGTTACCTTCCCTAAGTTATCCAAACTGTTAGCTCTGTTCTGCTACCACTGCCTTGGTGTCATTAGGATGCGTCACAAATGGCACACTATTCCCTATATAGTGCACTACAGTACTTTTGACCAGAGTCCTATGGGCCCTGGTCAAAAGCAGTGCACTAAATAGGGGGCCTTTTGGGGTGCACCCTAAGCCTCAGCTAAAGCAGTCCCAGCTGTAGTTCACCCCCTCTCTCCTCCTTCCCCAAACACGCTCATAAATACCACACGATCGACCAGGCAGTCAGGCCTACAATGCACCCTGGGAAGGAACACACTCTTTCCATTACACTGCCTTCTTAACATCAGCGTGGAAAATGATTTAACAAGAGAAATAGTCTAGCTAATGTGGTTCCTTGTTCCTGAGAAAGAAGCCAACATGTAAACACTGACATGGACATTATCAGCCAATCATGACTGGAACTGAGATGGTCAGACTGGGCTATGATATGACGCATCACAAGTGGCCCCCTATTCCCTATATAGTACACTGCTTTTGACCAGAGCCCCATAGGCCCTAGTGGCAAAACATTTTGCACTATATAGGAAATCGGATGTCATTTGTGACCCTATACTACTATGTACTCAGTACTGTACTACCATGGCAACCTGTTCCCTGTTCTGATGAGGGAATTAGTGGGATTCATGCAAAAGATAAACACGTGTCAAATAAAACACAAAGACTACATTTACACAGGCAGCACAATTCTGATATTTTGCCAGTAATTGGTCTTTTGACCAATCAGATCAGATCCTTTGCCAATAATTAGGTACATTTTCAGAATTGGGCTGCCTGTATAAACACAGACAAAGTTTCATGACCACAACATTTGAGTCACCACCTCTGTAGATATGGGTATTTACTCAACCAACCTCTCCAAAACCTTATTTATTTGGATGAAACGTTGCTCTCTGGTGTTGTTGAGTGTTAATGCTTGTTGCATTAATATCCCCTCCCTCTTCTGTCCCTCCTGCCCCTGCCTTACTGTTGTTGAACTTAGCCCTGGAGGGTAAGAGAACACTGTGTGTGTGTGTGTACGTTCATACACTGTGTGTGTGTGTGTGTGTGTGTGTGTGTGTGTGTGTGTGTGTGTGTGTGTGTGTGTGTGTGTGTGTGTGTGTGTGTGTGTGTGTGTGTGTGTGTGTGTGTGTGTGTGTGTGTGTGTGTGTGTGTGTGTGTGTGTGTGTGTCTTTAGACCTAACTTCTCATAGAGTTGTCAATCAGTTGTAATTTGATGCTGAAAAGCAGGCTATGGGTTGGGTTGTGTAGTGGGGTGGGACAATGGAGTCCATCTGTATCTCTGGTAACAGTCAACTTCTAATGCATCATCTGATCTGGGGCGCTTTACAAATGGCACCCCATTCCCTATATAGTGTACTACTTTAGACGGGAGGGCCCTGGTCAGAAGTATAGTATATAAGAAATAGGGTGCCATTTGGGACTCAGGGTTCATTCACCTGTTGTCTGTTCACTGAACCACTTTAGCCTTCTCATCCTAATGCATTTCTTCCATTCACCGTACTGACACAACACCTCTTTACCATCGATTAAGTGGGTCTTATAGTGGGCCACGTAGAGGTCTTATAGTGGGCCATGTAGTGGTCTTATAGTGGGCTATGTAGTGGTCTTATAGTGGGCCATGTAGTGGTCTTATAGTGGGCCATGTAGAGGTCTTATAGTGGGCCATGTAGTGGTCTTATAGTGGGCCATGTAGTGGTCTTATAGTGGGCTATGTAGTGGTCTTATAGTGGGCCATGTAGTGGTCTTATAGTGGGCCATGTAGTGGTCTTATAGTGGGCTATGTAGTGGTCTTATAGTGGGCCATGTAGTGGTCTTATAGTGGGCTATGTAGTGGTCTTATAGTGGGCCATGTAGTGGTCTTATAGTGGGCCATGTAGTGGTCTTATAGTGGGCCATGTAGAGGTCTTATAGTGGGCCATGTAGTGGTCTTATAGTGGGCCATGTAGAGGTCTTATAGTGGGCCATGTAGTGGTCTTATAGTGGGCCATGTAGTGGTCTTATAGTGGGCCATGTAGTGGTCTTATAGCGGGCCATGTAGAGGTCTTATAGTGAGCCATGTATCAGTCTTATAGTGGGCCATGTAGCGGTCTTTTAGCGGGCCATGTAGAGGTCTTATAGTGGGCCATGTAGTGGTCTTATAGTGGGCCATGTAGTGGTCTTATAGTGGGCCATGTAGTGGTCTTATAGTGGGCCATGTAGTGGTCTTATAGCGGGCCATGTAGAGGTCTTATAGTGGGCCATGTATCAGTCTTATAGTGGGCCATGTAGCGGTCTTTTAGCGGGCCATGTAGAGGTCTTATAGTGGGCCATGTAGCGGTCTTTTAGCGGGCCATGTAGAGGTCTTATAGTGGGCTATGTAGTGGTCTTATAGTGGGCCATGTAGTGGTCTTATAGTGGGCCATGTAGCAGTCTTATAGTGGGCCATGTAGCGGTCTTATAGTGGGCCATGTAGTGGTCTTATAGTGGGCCATGTAGCGGTCTTATAGTGGGCGATGTAACGATCTCATAGTGGGCCATGTAGTGGTCTTATAGTGGGCCATGTAGCAGTCTTATAGTGGGCCATGTAGTGGTCTTATAGTGGGCCATGTAGCGGTCTTATAGTGGGCGATGTAACGATCTTATAGTGGGCCATGTAGTGCTTGTGTATGTTCAGATCTGTGTTTGTGTGGCCATAATAATGTTTGTCTACGACATTGTTTCAAACAACCCTCTGAATCCTAAATATAACACATTGACTTCTTCCTAAATGGGATCTGTGCACTTTTGACACTTTTGACATGATTTGGGAATAATGCTGAATTCCAAATAACTCCATTATAGAAAGTATTGTTTATTCCAGATGCTGACATCTTCCTAACATAACCTCTAACCCTCTCTAGACCTAATGAACAATTTCAAGGATATGTTTGACTTGATTTAGCCCCTGGTGACAGTCTCTACAAACATTTCAAATTTCTTGGGTATTTTGTCATTGTGATTTACTACCATGAATGAATGTGGTGTTGACTGACTGGTGATATATACTGCCATCTATTGGTGAGAGTTAAGAAATGCAAGGTTGAATATTATATGAATCATCTGACCCGCTCTGTTATTTCTCCATCTCTGCTCACAGTGTATTTTTCTCCTTCATTCAGCTCCAGCCTCAGGAGATCAGCCCACCCCCCACTGCCAACCTGGACCGCTCTAATGACAAGGTCTACGAGAATGTCACAGGACTGGTGAAGGCTGTCATAGAGATGTCCAGTAAAATTCAGCCTGCGCCTCCCGAGGAATACGTGCCAATGGTGAAGGTAGGAATGTTTTATCCACTTGACCTTTAGCAGACTCTCTTATCCAGAGAGACTTACAGTAGTGAGTCATTTAGCAGACGCTCTTATCCAGAGAGACTTACAGTAGTGAGTCATTTAGCAGACTCTCTTATCCAGAGAGACTTACAGTAGTGAGTCATTTAGCAGACTCTCTTATCCAGAGAGACTTACAGTAGTGAGTCATTTAGCAGACTCTCTTATCCAGAGAGACTTACAATAGTGAGTCATTTAGCAGACTCTCTTATCCAGAGAGACTTACAGTAGTGAGTCATTTAGCAGACTCTCTTATCCAGAAAGACTTACAGTAGTGAGTCATTTAGCAGACTCTCTTATCCAGAGAGACTTACAGTAGTGAGTCATTTAGCAGACTCTCTTATCCAGGGAGACTTACAGTAGTGAGTCATTTAGCAGACTCTCTTATCCTGGGAGACTTGCAGTAGTGAGCCATTTAGCAGACTCTCATATCCAGAGAGACTTACAGTAGTGAGTCATTTAGCAGACTCTTATCCAGAGAGACTTACAGTAGTGAGTCATTTAGCAGACTCTTATCCAGAGAGACTTACAGTAGTGAGTCATTTAGCAGACTCTTATCCAGAGAGACTTACAGTAGTGAGTCATTTAGCAGACTCTTATCCAGAGAGACTTACAGTAGTGAGTCATTTAGCAGACTCTTATCCAGAGAGACTTACAGTAGTGAGTCATTTAGCAGACTCTCTTATCCAGAGAGACTTACAGTAGTGAGTCATTTAGCAGACTCTCTTATCCAGAGAGACTTACAGTAGTGAGTCATTTAGCAGACTCTCTTATCCAGAGAGACTTATAGTAGTGAGTCATTTAGCAGACTCTCTTATCCAGAGAGACTTACAGTAGTGAGTCATTTAGCAGACTCTTATCCAGAGAGACTTACAGTAGTGAGTCATTTAGCAGACTCTTATCCAGAGAGACTTACAGTAGTGAGTCATTTAGCAGACTCTTATCCAGAGAGACTTACAGTAGTGAGTCATTTAGCAGACTCTTATCCAGAGAGACTTACAGTAGTGAGTCATTTAGCAGACTCTTATCCAGAGAGACTTACAGTAGTGAGTCATTTAGCAGACTCTTATCCAGAGAGACTTACAGTAGTGAGTCATTTAGCAGACTCTTATCCAGAGAGACTTACAGTAGTGAGTCATTTAGCAGACTCTTATCCAGAGAGACTTACAGTAGTGAGTCATTTAGCAGACTCTTATCCAGAGAGACTTACAGTAGTGAGTCATTTAGCAGACTCTTATCCAGAGAGACTTACAGTAGTGAGCCATTTAGCAGACTCTCATATCCAGAGAGACTTACAGTAGTGAGTCATTTAGCAGACTCTTATCCAGAGAGACTTACAGTAGTGAGTCATTTAGCAGACTCTTATCCAGAGAGACTTACAGTAGTGAGTCATTTAGCAGACTCTTATCCAGAGAGACTTACAGTAGTGAGTCATTTAGCAGACTCTTATCCAGAGAGACTTACAGTAGTGAGTCATTTAGCAGACTCTTATCCAGAGAGACTTACAGTAGTGAGTCATTTAGCAGACTCTCTTATCCAGAGAGACTTACAGTAGTGAGTCATTTAGCAGACTCTCTTATCCAGAGAGACTTACAGTAGTGAGTCATTTAGCAGACTCTCTTATCCAGAGAGACTTATAGTAGTGAGTGCAAACATTTTCATACTGGTCCCCAATGGGAATCGAACCCACAACATTGGCGTTGCAAGTGCCATGCTCTACCAGCTAAGCTACATGGGAAAGAACAGATTTCTAGGATTATGAGTATATGAGTATATTTGTGTTTCAGGATGTGGGTCTGGCACTGAGAACACTCCTGGCCACAGTGGATGAAACAATCACGTTACTTCCAGCTAGCACACACAGAGAGGTACGTTAACCAGGCATGGGCCTCTTCTGATCCAGCACTATGTTAGTCCCGTCTGCCCCCTCTTATACAGGACATTTGGTTTTAATTAGTTATATAATACTGGAATATGTGCACCCTGTTCATTCGCTGAACCTATTTTTATTTTATCTCTCAGTATATAATAATAATAATAATAATATATGGAACATTTCTGTTTTAATAAAGTATTATCTTATCTTAAAGGTGGAGATGGCCCAGAAGCTGTTGAACTCTGACCTGGCGGAGCTGATCAACAAGATGAAGCTGGCCCAGCAGTACGTCATGACCAGCCTGCAGCAGGACTACAAGAAACAGATGCTGACGGCCGCCCACGCCCTGGCCGTAGACGCCAAGAACCTTCTAGACGTCATCGACCAGAGCCGGCTCAGGATGTTGGGCCAGGCCCGGCCGCCACCTCACTAGCGCTGTGGGAGGAGGGTGTGGAGTGTGGGATGAACTGAGTCAACACAAAGCTTCTGTCTGAATGACTGTCTGGACAGATGGAAGCCATGTGAAGGCAGCCTTGGGTTTGTTCACCTGTTCTGTCATGTCTAATCAGTGATTACTTCAAGGAAGGGAGGAATGAGGAAGATTTCACTGTGAAGGAATTTGAACGGGATACTGCTTCTACAGGACCATCATATGGACTGGACTCCATGTGCATCACCAGGCAGACTAGCGACCACCTCTGACCCTCACTCCCCAACACACCACTCCTTTTTATAGACTTGGAATCTTTGAAGAGTTATTTTATTTTATGCTGCACCGATTGTGTCAGCTGACTAACTGTGAATTCCTACAGTCCCAGATTTCATCTGAAGAAGAATCAGGAGGCACACTTCAGAAACTGTTCCCCCCAGAGGACAAATGGAGAATGATGTGGACAACACAACTGAACTGGAACCTCTCTGCTTTAGTAGACAGAACACTGAGCTCCTCACACTATGTCTAACCTGTCTGCTTTAGTAGACAGAACACTGAGCTCCTCACACTATGTCTAACCTGTCTGCTTTAGTAGACAGAACACTGAGCTCCTCACACTATGTCTAACCTGTCTGCTTTAGTAGACAGAACACTGAGCTCCTCACACTATGTCTAACCTGTCTGCTTCATTGTTAACACTTGTCACAAGCTCAATGGTGATTCATGGAGGATCACAAACACTGGGATATATTTTGTCTTGGCTCAGTCGGCCATCTTGTCAAATAGGAGAAAATAAAGAATGAAATAAAATGATGACAAAAAGACAAAGCTGTGACAGTGCTTTCCTGTGGTTACGAATGACAGCCAAAGCTGTGACAGTGCTTTCCTGTGGTTACGAATGACAGCCAAAGCTGTGATAGTGCTTTCCTGTGGTTATGAATGACAGACAAAACTGTGATAGTGCTTTCCTGTGGTTACGAATGACAGCCAAAGCTGTGATAGTGCTTTCCTGTGGTTACGAATGACAGCCAAAGCTGTGATAGTGCTTTCCTGTGGTTATGAATGACAGACAAAGCTGTGACAGTGCTTTCCTGTGGTTATGAATGACAGACAAAGCTGGGACAGTGCTTTCCTGTGGTTATGAATGACAGACAAAGCTGTGACAGTGCTTTCCTGTGGTTATGAATGACAGACAAAGCTGTGACAGTGCTTTCCTGTGGTTACGAATGACAGCCAAAGCTGTGATAGTGCTTTCCTGTGGTTATGAATGACAGACAAAGCTGTGATAGTGCTTTCCTGTGGTTATGAATGACAGACAAAGCTGTGACAGTGCTTTCCTGTGGTTACGAATGACAGCCAAAGCTGTGATAGTGCTTTCCTGTGGTTATGATTGACAGACAAAACTGTGACAGTGCTTTCCTGTGGTTACGAATGACAGCCAAAGCTGTGATAGTGCTTTCCTGTGGTTATGAATGACAGACAAAACTGTGACAGTGCTTTCCTGTGGTTACGAATGACAGCCAAAGCTGTGACAGTGCTTTCCTGTGGTTATGAATGACAGACAAAGCTGTGACAGTGCTTTCCTGTGGTTATGAATGACAGACAGAGCTGGGACAGTGCTTTCCTGTGGTTACGAATGACAGACAGAGCTGGGAAAGTGCTTTCCTGTGGTTACGAATGACAGACAAAGCTGTGACAGTGCTTTCCTGTGGTTACGAATGACAGACAAAGCTGTGTCAGTGCTTTCCTGTGGTTATGAATGACAGACAGAGCTGGGACAGTGCTTTCCTGTGGTTACGAATGACAGACAAAGCTGTGACAGCGCTTTCCTGTGGTTACGAATGACAGATAAAGCTGTGACAGTGCTTTCCTGTGGTTATGAATGACAGACAAAACTGTGACAGTGCTTTCCTGTGGTTACGAATGACAGCCAAAGCTGTGACAGTGCTTTCCTGTGGTTATGAATGACAGACAAAGCTGTGACAGTGCTTTCCTGTGGTTATGAATGACAGACAGAGCTGGGACAGTGCTTTCCTGTGGTTACGAATGACAGACAGAGCTGGGACAGTGCTTTCCTGTGGTTACGAATGACAGACAAAGCTGTGACAGTGCTTTCCTGTGGTTACGAATGACAGACAAAGCTGTGTCAGTGCTTTCCTGTGGTTATGAATGACAGACAGAGCTGGGACAGTGCTTTCCTGTGGTTATGAATGACAGACAAAGCTGTGACAGAGCTTTCCTGTGGTTACGAATGACAGACAAAGCTGTGACAGTGCTTTCCTGTGGTTACGAATGACAGACAGAGCTGGGACAGTGCTTTCCTGTGGTTACGAATGACAGACAAAACTGTGACAGTGCTTTCCTGAATGACAGCCAAAGCTGTGACAGTGCTTTCCTGTGGTTATGAATGACAGACAAAGCTGTGACAGTGCTTTCCTGTGGTTATGAATGACAGACAGAGCTGGGACAGTGCTTTCCTGTGGTTACGAATGACAGACAGAGCTGGGACAGTGCTTTCCTGTGGTTACGAATGACAGACAAAGCTGTGACAGTGCTTTCCTGTGGTTACGAATGACAGACAAAGCTGTGTCAGTGCTTTCCTGTGGTTATGAATGACAGACAGAGCTGGGACAGTGCTTTCCTGTGGTTATGAATGACAGACAAAGCTGTGACAGCGCTTTCCTGTGGTTACGAATGACAGACAAAGCTGTGACAGTGCTTTCCTGTGGTTATGAATGACAGACAAAACTGTGACAGTGCTTTCCTGTGGTTACGAATGACAGCCAAAGCTGTGACAGTGCTTTCCTGTGGTTACGAATGACAGACAAAACTGTGACAGTGCTTTCCTGTGGTTACGAATGACAGCCAAAGCTGTGATAGTGCTTTCCTGTGGTTATGAATGACAGACAAAACTGTGATAGTGCTTTCCTGTGGTTACGAATGACAGCCAAAGCTGTGATAGTGCTTTCCTGTGGTTACGAATGACAGCCAAAGCTGTGATAGTGCTTTCCTGTGGTTATGAATGACAGACAAAGCTGTGACAGTGCTTTCCTGTGGTTATGAATGACAGACAAAGCTGGGACAGTGCTTTCCTGTGGTTATGAATGACAGACAAAGCTGTGACAGTGCTTTCCTGTGGTTATGAATGACAGACAAAGCTGTGACAGTGCTTTCCTGTGGTTACGAATGACAGCCAAAGCTGTGATAGTGCTTTCCTGTGGTTATGAATGACAGACAAAGCTGTGATAGTGCTTTCCTGTGGTTATGAATGACAGACAAAGCTGTGACAGTGCTTTCCTGTGGTTGAATGACAGACAAAGCTGTGATAGTGCTTTCCTGTGGTTATGAATGACAGACAAAACTGTGACAGTGCTTTCCTGTGGTTGAATGACAGAATGACAGCCAAAGCTGTGATAGTGCTTTCCTGTGGTTATGAATGACAGACAAAACTGTGACAGTGCTTTCCTGTGGTTACGAATGACAGCCAAAGCTGTGACAGTGCTTTCCTGTGGTTATGAATGACAGACAAAGCTGTGACAGTGCTCCTGTGGTTATGAATGACAGACAGAGCTGGGACAGTGCTTTCCTGTGGTTACGAATGACAGACAAAGCTGTGACAGTGCTTTCCTGTGGTTACGAATGACAGACAAAGCTGTGACAGTGCTTTCCTGTGGTTATGAATGACAGACAAAGCTGTGACAGTGCTTTCCTGTGGTTATGAATGACAGACAAAGCTGTGACAGTGCTTTCCTGTGGTTATGAATGACAGACAAAGCTGTGACAGTGCTTTCCTGTGGTTATGAATGACAGACAAAGCTGTGACAGTGCTTTCCTGTGGTTATGAATGACAGACAAAGCTGTGACAGTGCTTTCCTGTGGTTATGAATGACAGACAAAGCTGTGACAGTGCTTTCCTGTGGTTATGAATGACAGACAAAACTGTGACAGTGCTTTCCTGTGGTTACGAATGACAGCCAAAGCTGTGATAGTGCTTTCCTGTGGTTATGAATGACAGACAAAACTGTGACAGTGCTTTCCTGTGGTTACGAATGACAGCCAAAGCTTTCCTGAATGAAGTGCTTTCCTGTGGTTATGAATGACAGACAAAGCTGTGACAGTGCTTTCCTGTGGTTATGAATGACAGACAAAGCTGTGACAGTGCTTTCCTGTGGTTATGAATGACAGACAAAGCTGGGACAGTGCTTTCCTGTGGTTACGAATGACAGACAAAGCTGTGACAGTGCTTTCCTGTGGTTATGAATGACAGACAAAGCTGTGACAGTGCTTTCCTGTGGTTGACAGACAAAATGACATGACACAAAGCTGTGACAGTGCTTTCCTGTGGTTATGAATGACAGACAAAGCTGTGACAGTGCTTTCCTGTGGTTATGAATGACAGACAAAGCTGTGACAGTGCTTTCCTGTGGTTATGAATGACAGACAAAGCTGTGACAGTGCTTTCCTGTGGTTACGAATGACAGACAAAGCTGTGAAGTGCTTTCCTGTGGTTGAATGACAGACAAAGCTGTGACAGTGCTTTCCTGTGGTTGACAGAATGACAGCTTTCCAAAGCTGTGACAGTGCTTTCCTGTGGTTATGAATGACAGACTGTGACAAAGAATGACAGAGCAGTGCTTTCCTGTGGTTATGAATGACAGACAAAGCTGTGACAGTGCTTTCCTGTGGTTATGAATGACAGACAAAGCTGTGACAGTGCTTTCCTGTGGTTATGAATGACAGACAAAGCTGTGACAGTGCTTTCCTGTGGTTAGTGAATGACAGACAAGCTGTGACAGTGCTTTCCTGTGGTTATGAATGACAGACAAAGCTGTGACAGTGTGAATGACAGACAAAGCTGTGACAGTGCTTTCCTGTGGTTATGAATGACAGACAAAGCTGTGAGACAAAGCTGTGACAGAGCTTTCCTGTGGTTAGAATGACAGACAAAGCTGTGACAGTGCTTTCCTGTGGTTACGAATGACAGACAAAGCTGTGACAGTGCTTTCCTGAATGACAGACAAAACTGTGACAGTGCTTTCCTGTGGTTACGAATGACAGCCAAAGCTGTGACAGTGCTTTCCTGTGGTTATGAATGACAGACAAAGCTGTGACAGTGCTTTCCTGTGGTTATGAATGACAGACAGAGCTGGGACAGTGCTTTCCTGTGGTTGACAGAATGACAGACAGAGCTGTGACAGTGCTTTCCTGTGGTTACGAATGACAGACAAAGCTGTGACAGTGCTTTCCTGTGGTTATGAATGACAGACAAAGCTGTGACAGTGCTTTCCTGTGGTTATGAATGACAGACAAAGCTGTGACAGTGCTTTCCTGTGGTTATGAATGACAGACAAAGCTGTGACAGTGCTTTCCTGTGGTTACGAATGACAGACAAAGCTGTGACAGTGCTTTCCTGTGGTTATGAATGACAGACAAAGCTGTGACAGTGCTTTCCTGTGGTTACGAATGACAGCCAAAGCTGTGACAGTGCTTTCCTGTGGTTACGAATGACAGACAAAACTGTGACAGTGCTTTCCTGTGGTTACGAATGACAGCCAAAGCTGTGATAGTGCTTTCCTGTGGTTATGAATGACAGACAAAACTGTGACAGTGCTTTCCTGTGGTTACGAATGACAGCCAAAGCTGTGACAGTGCTTTCCTGTGGTTATGAATGACAGACAAAGCTGTGACAGTGCTTTCCTGTGGTTATGAATGACAGACAAAGCTGGACAGTGCTTTCCTGTGGTTATGAATGACAGACAGAGCTGGGACAGTGCTTTCCTGTGGTTATGAATGACAGACAAAGCTGTGACAGTGCTTTCCTGTGGTTACGAATGACAGACAAAGCTGTGAATGACAGACAGTGCTTTCCTGTGGTTATGAATGACAGACAAAGCTGTGACAGTGCTTTCCTGTGGTTACGAATGACAGACAAAGCTGTGACAGTGCTTTCCTGTGGTTATGAATGACAGACAAAGTGCTGTTATGAATGACAGACAAACAGTGCTTTCCTGTGGTTATGAATGACAGACAAAACTGTGACAGTGCTTTCCTGTGGTTACGAATGACAGCCAAAGCTGTGACAGTGCTTTCCTGTGGTTATGACAGCCAAAGCTGTGACTTTCCTGTGGTTATGAATGACAGACAAAGCTGTGACAGTGCTTTCCTGTGGTTATGAATGACAGACAGAGCTGGGACAGTGCTTTCCTGTGGTTACGAATGACAGACAGAGCTGGGACAGTGCTTTCCTGTGGTTATGAATGACAGACAAAGCTGTGACAGTGCTTTCCTGTGGTTACGAATGACAGACAAAGCTGTGACAGTGCTTTCCTGTGGTTATGAATGACAGACAAAGCTGTGACAGTGCTTTCCTGTGGTTATGAATGACAGACAAAGCTGTGACAGTGCTTTCCTGTGGTTACGAATGACAGACAAAGCTGTGACAGTGCTTTCCTGTGGTTACGAATGACAGACAAGCTGGAATGACAGTGCTGTTTCCTCCTGTGGTTATGAATGACAGACAAAGCTGTGACAGTGCTTTCCTGTGGTTACGAATGACAGACAAAGCTGTGACAGTGCTTTCCTGTGGTTATGAATGACAGACAAAGCTGTGACAGTGCTTTCCTGTGGTTATGAATGACAGACAAAGCTGTGACAGTGCTTTCCTGTGGTTATGAATGACAGACAGAGCTGGGACAGTGCTTTCCTGTGGTTATGAATGACAGACAAAGCTGGGACAGTGCTTTCCTGTGGTTACGAATGACAGACAAAGCTGTGACAGTGCTTTCCTGTGGTTATGAATGACAGACAAAGCTGTGACAGTGCTTTCCTGTGGTTGAATGACAGACAAAGCTGTGACAGTGCTTTCCTGTGGTTATGAATGACAGACAAAGCTGTGACAGTGCTTTCCTGTGGTTATGAATGACAGACAAAGCTGTGACAGTGCTTTCCTGTGGTTGAATGACAGACAGAGCTGGGACAGTGCTTTCCTGTTCCTGAATGACAGACAAAGCTGTGACAGTGCTTTCCTGTGGTTATGAATGACAGACAAAGCTGTGACAGTGCTTTCCTGTGGTTGAATGACAGACAAAGCTGTGACAGTGCTTTCCTGTGGAATTAGTGCTTTCCTGTGGAATGACAGACAAAGCTGTGACAGTGCTTTCCTGTGGTTACGAATGACAGACAAAGCTGTGACAGTGCTTTCCTGTGGTTACGAATGACAGACAAAGCTGTGACAGTGCTTTCCTGTGGTTATGAATGACAGACAAAACTGTGACAGTGCTTTCCTGTGGTTACTGTGGTTACACCCATGACAGCCAAAGCTGTGACAGTGCTTTCCTGTGGTTATGAATGACAGACAAAGCTGTGACAGTGCTTTCCTGTGGTTATGAATGACAGACAGAGCTGGGACAGTGCTTTCCTGTGGTTACGAATGACAGACAGAGCTGGGACAGTGCTTTCCTGTGGTTACGAATGACAGACAAAGCTGTGACAGTGCTTTCCTGTGGTTACGAATGACAGACAAAGCTGTGTCAGTGCTTTCCTGTGGTTATGAATGACAGACAGAGCTGGGACAGTGCTTTCCTGTGGTTATGAATGACAGACAAAGCTGTGACAGTGCTTTCCTGTGGTTATGAATGACAGACAAAGCTGTGACAGTGCTTTCCTGTGGTTATGAATGACAGTGACAGTGCTTTCCTGTGGTTATGAATGACAGACAAAACTGTGACAGTGCTTTCCTGTGGTTACGAATGACAGCCAAAGCTGTGACAGTGCTTTCCTGTGGTTACGAATGACAGACAAAACTGTGACAGTGCTTTCCTGTGGTTACGAATGACAGCCAAAGCTGTGATAGTGCTTTCCTGTGGTTATGAATGACAGACAAAACTGTGATAGTGCTTTCCTGTGGTTACGAATGACAGCCAAAGCTGTGATAGTGCTTTCCTGTGGTTACGAATGACAGCCAAAGCTGTGATAGTGCTTTCCTGTGGTTATGAATGACAGACAAAGCTGTGACAGTGCTTTCCTGTGGTTATGAATGACAGACAAAGCTGGGACAGTGCTTTCCTGTGGTTATGAATGACAGACAAAGCTGTGACAGTGCTTTCCTGTGGTTATGAATGACAGACAAAGCTGTGACAGTGCTTTCCTGTGGTTACGAATGACAGACAAAGCTGTGACAGTGCTTTCCTGTGGTTATGAATGACAGACAAAGCTGTGATAGTGCTTTCCTGTGGTTATGAATGACAGACAAAGCTGTGACAGTGCTTTCCTGTGGTTACGAATGACAGCCAAAGCTGTGATAGTGCTTTCCTGTGGTTATGAATGACAGACAAAACTGTGACAGTGCTTTCCTGTGGTTACGAATGACAGCCAAAGCTGTGATAGTGCTTTCCTGTGGTTATGAATGACAGACAAAACTGTGACAGTGCTTTCCTGTGGTTACGAATGACAGACAAAATGACAGCCAAAGCTGTGACAGTGCTTTCCTGTGGTTATGAATGACAGACAAAGCTGTGACAGTGCTTTCCTGTGGTTATGAATGACAGACAGAGCTGGGACAGTGCTTTCCTGTGGTTACGAATGACAGACAGAGCTGGGAAAGGGCTTTCCTGTGGTTACGAATGACAGACAAAGCTGTGACAGTGCTTTCCTGTGGTTACGAATGACAGACAAAGACAGTGCTTTCCTGTCAGAATGACAGACAAAGCTGTGTCAGTGCTTTCCTGTGGTTATGAATGACAGACAGAGCTGGGACAGTGCTTTCCTGTGGTTACGAATGACAGACAAAGCTGTGACAGCGCTTTCCTGTGGTTACGAATGACAGATAAAGCTGTGACAGTGCTTTCCTGTGGTTATGAATGACAGACAAAGCTGTGACAGTGCTTTCCTGTGGTTACGAATGACAGCCAAAGCTGTGATAGTGCTTTCCTGTGGTTATGAATGACAGACAAAACTGTGACAGTGCTTTCCTGTGGTTACGAATGACAGCCAAAGCTGTGATAGTGCTTTCCTGTGGTTATGAATGACAGACAAAACTGTGACAGTGCTTTCCTGTGGTTACGAATGACAGCCAAAGCTGTGACAGTGCTTTCCTGTGGTTATGAATGACAGACAAAGCTGTGACAGTGCTTTCCTGTGGTTATGAATGACAGACAGAGCTGGGACAGTGCTTTCCTGTGGTTACGAATGACAGACAGAGCTGGGAAAGTGCTTTCCTGTGGTTACGAATGACAGACAAAGCTGTGACAGTGCTTTCCTGTGGTTACGAATGACAGACAAAGCTGTGTCAGTGCTTTCCTGTGGTTATGAATGACAGACAGAGCTGGGACAGTGCTTTCCTGTGGTTACGAATGACAGACAAAGCTGTGACAGCGCTTTCCTGTGGTTACGAATGACAGATAAAGCTGTGACAGTGCTTTCCTGTGGTTATGAATGACAGACAAAACTGTGACAGTGCTTTCCTGTGGTTCCGTTATGAATGACAGCCAAAGCTGTGACAGTGCTTTCCTGTGGTTATGAATGACAGACAAAGCTGTGACAGTGCTTTCCTGTGGTTATGAATGACAGACAGAGCTGGGACAGTGCTTTCCTGTGGTTACGAATGACAGACAGAGCTGGGACAGTGCTTTCCTGTGGTTACGAATGACAGACAAAGCTGTGACAGTGCTTTCCTGTGGTTACGAATGACAGACAAAGCTGTGTCAGTGCTTTCCTGTGGTTATGAATGACAGACAGAGCTGGGACAGTGCTTTCCTGTGGTTATGAATGACAGACAAAGCTGTGACAGAGCTTTCCTGTGGTTACGAATGACAGACAAAGCTGTGACAGTGCTTTCCTGTGGTTACGAATGACAGACAGAGCTGGGACAGTGCTTTCCTGTGGTTACGAATGACAGACAAAACTGTGACAGTGCTTTCCTGTGGTTACGAATGACAGCCAAAGCTGTGACAGTGCTTTCCTGTGGTTATGAATGACAGACAAAGCTGTGACAGTGCTTTCCTGTGGTTATGAATGACAGACAAAGCAGTGCTTTCCTGTGGTTATGAATGACAGACAGAGCTGGGACAGTGCTTTCCTGTGGTTACGAATGACAGACAGAGCTGGGACAGTGCTTTCCTGTGGTTACGAATGACAGACAAAGCTGTGACAGTGCTTTCCTGTGGTTACGAATGACAGACAAAGCTGTGTCAGTGCTTTCCTGTGGTTATGAATGACAGACAGAGCTGGGACAGTGCTTTCCTGTGGTTATGAATGACAGACAAAGCTGTGACAGCGCTTTCCTGTGGTTACGAATGACAGACAAAGCTGTGACAGTGCTTTCCTGTGGTTATGAATGACAGACAAAACTGTGACAGTGCTTTCCTGTGGTTACAGAATGACAGCCAAAGCTGTGACAGTGCTTTCCTGTGGTTACGAATGACAGACAAAACTGTGACAGTGCTTTCCTGTGGTTACGAATGACAGCCAAAGCTGTGATAGTGCTTTCCTGTGGTTATGAATGACAGACAAAACTGTGATAGTGCTTTCCTGTGGTTACGAATGACAGCCAAAGCTGTGATAGTGCTTTCCTGTGGTTACGAATGACAGCCAAAGCTGTGATAGTGCTTTCCTGTGGTTATGAATGACAGACAAAGCTGTGACAGTGCTTTCCTGTGGTTATGAATGACAGACAAAGCTGGGACAGTGCTTTCCTGTGGTTATGAATGACAGACAAAGCTGTGACAGTGCTTTCCTGTGGTTATGAATGACAGACAAAGCTGTGACAGTGCTTTCCTGTGGTTACGAATGACAGCCAAAGCTGTGATAGTGCTTTCCTGTGGTTATGAATGACAGACAAAGCTGTGATAGTGCTTTCCTGTGGTTATGAATGACAGACAAAGCTGTGACAGTGCTTTCCTGTGGTTACGAATGACAGCCAAAGCTGTGATAGTGCTTTCCTGTGGTTATGAATGACAGACAAAACTGTGACAGTGCTTTCCTGTGGTTACGAATGACAGCCAAAGCTGTGATAGTGCTTTCCTGTGGTTATGAATGACAGACAAAACTGTGACAGTGCTTTCCTGTGGTTACGAATGACAGCCAAAGCTGTGACAGTGCTTTCCTGTGGTTATGAATGACAGACAAAGCTGTGACAGTGCTTTCCTGTGGTTATGAATGACAGACAGAGCTGGGACAGTGCTTTCCTGTGGTTACGAATGACAGACAGAGCTGGGAAAGGGCTTTCCTGTGGTTACGAATGACAGACAAAGCTGTGACAGTGCTTTCCTGTGGTTACGAATGACAGACAAAGCTGTGTCAGTGCTTTCCTGTGGTTATGAATGACAGACAGAGCTGGGACAGTGCTTTCCTGTGGTTACGAATGACAGACAAAGCTGTGACAGCGCTTTCCTGTGGTTACGAATGACAGATAAAGCTGTGACAGTGCTTTCCTGTGGTTATGAATGACAGACAAAACTGTGACAGTGCTTTCACGTCACCCCGCTCCTCCGCTCTCTCCACTGGCTTCCAGTTGAAGCTCGCATCTGCTACAAGACCATGGTGCTTGCCTACGGAGCTGTGAGGGGAACGGCACCTCAGTACCTCCAGGCTCTGATCAGGCCCTACACCCAAATAAGGGCACTGCGTTCATCCACCTCTGGCCTGCTCGCCTCCCTACCACTGAGGAAGTACAGTTCCCGCTCAGCCCAGTCAAAACTGTTCGCTGCTCTGGCTCCCCAATGGTGGAACAAACTCCCTCACGACGCCAGGACAGCGGAGTCAATCACCACCTTCCGGAGACACCTGAAACCCCACCTCTTTAAGGAATACCTAGGATAGGATAAAGTAATCCTTCTCACCCCCTCCCCCCTTAAAATATTTAGATGCACTATTGTAAAGTGGTTGTTCCACTGGATGTCATAAGGTGAATGCACCAATTTGTAAGTCGCTCTGGATAAGAGCGTCTGCTAAATGACTTAAATGTAAATGTAAATGTAAAGGTTACCATCATGTAGGTCTATCTGGGATGTCTGCTGAGAAGAGAGAGGACACCCATTGACTGACTTTAACATGTACTACAATCAGTTGAACATGTAAAGTAATGATATTGATCTGGATATTGAGCTTGTCTACAGCCAGTTCTAAGCTATTCAACAAGGTGTATTATTCCTCCTGGTTTCCTCACCAGCTTTATCCTCAGTGGTCAATGCAAGTGTCATGAGGCTCCAGGCATTGTTTTATGTTCTGATTACAGTCAGCGTTGGAGGTGAGTGAACTGCATCTCATAGCATCTCAGTGCATCGACTGGAGTGACATATAAAATGAAATGACAAACAAATGAAATGACAAACAAATGAAATGACAAACAAATGAAATGACAAACAAATGAAATGACAAACAAACAAATGAATGAATGAATAATGAATTCTCTGGGAAGGGATAGACTGAGTAGCAGAATAAAGAGAGTCTTCATGTTTCTTTCATGAGTTGGATGATCAACTGTAAACAAAATATATATATATTTAAAAAAAAACATGTACAACTGTTGTGGAAATTTTAACCAAGTGAGAGAGACTGTTATTTCTTCGAACAATCAATCTTTATTAATAAGAATTGCAATAATGAAGCTGGTCAGTTATGCCCTCTGAGGTGTAAGGCTTATATAGTCAAACTATCTTATGCAAGCATATACAAAACATGTGATCTTGGTATGTCTCCCAACCCTCCTGTCTCAGCCTCCAGTATTTATGCTGCAATAGATTATGTGTCGTGGGGTTAGGGTCAGTTTGTAATATCGGGAGTATTTCTCCTGTCTATCCTGTGTCCTGTGTGAATTTAAGTGTGCTCTCTCTAATTCTCTCTCTTTCTTTCTCTCTCACGGAGGACCTGAGCCCTAGGACCATGCCTCAGGACTACCTGGCCTGATGACTCCTTGCTGTCCCCAGTCCACCTGCTGTCCCCAGTCCACCTGCTGCTCCAGTTTCAACTGTTCTGCCTGCGGCTATGGAATCCTGACCTGTTCACCGGACGTGCTACCTGTCCCCAGACCTGCTGTTTTCAACTCTCTATAGAGACAGCAGGAGCAGTAGAGATACTCTGAGGGATCGGCTACGAAAAGCCAACTGACATTTACTCCTAAGGTGCTGACCTGTTGCACCCTCTACAACCACTGCGATTATTATTATTTGACCCTGCTGGTCATATATGAACATTTGAACATCTTGGCCATGTTCTGTTATAATCTCCACCCGGCACAGCCAGAAGAGGACTGGCCACCCCTCATAGCCTGGTTCCTCTCTAAGTTTCTTCCTAGGTTTTGGCCTTTCTGGGGAGTTTTTCCTAGCCACCTGCATTGCTTGCTGTTTGGGGTTTTAGGCTGGGTTTCTGTACAGCACTTTGTGACATCAGCTGATGTAAGAAGGACTTTAGAAATACATTTGATTGATTGATTGATGTGTGGACAATGAGATGAAACTTGGGTAAAAGATACAGACTAACTGAATTGGTCATCTCGTTCTACAGCAACAGCAGGTTATTCTAGTCTTCTAGTTAGGTGTGTAAGCAACAGGATACAGTTTCTCTGATGTAAGCACCTTCTGCTGTCTGCCCAGATGGTGTGTTGTTGCACACCCACATACACATACACAAGCAGGAACTTTCTGGAATGCAAGAAGCTATACAGCCTTAAATAGATCTTGCATTCTAAAAGCATTGAAGAGGTTTAACTGTCCCTTTCCCACAACACAGGGTAGAGCTGTGTTAACTCATCAAACATATCCTTTAGACACTCAGATTCTGATCAAATGTGGGATGATTATGTTTTCAGTGGGGGTTCACTTGTCATTTTTTTGGTAAACAAAATTTTAAAAATAAAGTATCTGTTGAAAGAAACCAAGGAGAACATTTGACAGTTGAGGAGATTTCAAATTGGTTAGAACAGGAGGGAACAGCTTCCATTCCCACTGAAACTTGACTTCAGAGCTGTGTGTCTCAACACTAGCCTGGGTAACACTTCAGAGTTGTGTGTCTCAACGCTAGCCTGGGTAACACTTCAGAGCTGTGTGTCTCAACGCTAGCCTGGGTAACACTTCAGAGCTGTGTGTCTCAACGCTAGCCTGGGTACCACTTCAGAGCTGTGTGTCTCAATACTACTCCAGGTACCACTTCAGAGCTGTGTGTCTCAACACTAGCCTGGGTACCACTTCAGAGCTGTGTGTCTCAACGCTAGCCTGGGTACAACTTCAGAGCTGTGTCTCAACACTAGCCTGGGTATCACTTCAGAGCTGTGTGTCTCAACACTAGCCTGGGTACCACTTCAGAGCTGTGTGTCTCAACACTAGCCTGGGTACTACTTCAGAGCTGTGTATCTCAACACTAGCCTGGGTACCACTTCAGAGCTGTGTATCTCAACACTAGCCTGGGTCCCACTTCAGAGCTGTGTGTCTCAACACTAGCCTGGGTACCAGTCTGTTTACAGTAGCTAGCGTTCCACTCCTAGTAGGGCCTACTCTGTGTCACCACCAAACAGTGGAGCTAATACTTATTTAATGACAAGTGGAAATTCATCATGCTCACAAATTTCAAATCAAAAACTGTATATGACAAATAAGACATTATTATCATTGACAGGTATTCTGTAACATAACATCATAAAACATGAAAATCTTGTTGCAAAATAGATTTTTATTAGCTACATGATCTAAAATGCTGAACATGTGCACCATGTTTGCAGTGCCAGTATGTACACTCAGTCACATTGATTCCTATTCCAGTTTGTGGTTCCTCCAGAACAAAGTCACTCATCAATCAATCTCATCTCATTAACTCATCAATCTCATCTCATTAACTCATCAATCTCATCTCATTAACTCATCAATCCAAAAGTAACCTTCACGTCAGGCCAGCCAGTGGTGTTTAAATGAATAACTCCAGTAGGTTCATTAGGAGTTTATAGCATGTGTTGTCTCTCATGGACAGGGACAGGGAAGGGGCCGCAGCAGTTTGGCTGTTTATTAGTAGCAGAACACAATCAAAGCAAGTAAAGACTACACTCATAGAATTAGTGGTGACTCGAGGAACCCTGGAGATCCTCAAGGAATCATTGCTGCAAGTCAACCATGTCTGTATTACACTGTAGAGACTCTCTACTCTTTTCTTTTAAAAAACAACAACCATGGGCTGCTTCTAACTCAACTACAAGAGGACTATTTCTGGCACTACAAGATGACTTGACTAGATAACTTTCACAGTTGCTCTCTCTTGTGAAATCAGTTGTGCAGAATAGCACACCAGCAGTGATGTTGTCACTGAGATTGAGAAAGATGTCATTGGTCATATTGTAACCAGAAAAGGAGAAGCCACAGGTTCCTTTTTAGTGTTGGCTGGTCCACTGATTGGGCTTCAATTTAAAAAACTCATAGTGTGATGAAGAAATCTCACATTAGTATCTTTCTTTCGAGAGACCTGGGTTTGAGTGCAGCAATCAGTCAGTTGTTTGTTATATACCCTGAACGGACATATCAGACTCTGGGAACTGTTATTTCATAGTTGGTCTGTTATAGATGTGCTATTGTTCTGGCAGCCATAAACACCATCACAAATTAGAAATACTCTGTTTGCCACATTGTGCCAAGAGAACATCATTTGGCTATTCTGAATGTTTAACTTTTAACCTTTGGCATCTTACTTCAAGGGCAGTTTCACAGGCCTGACAATGATGTGGAACAAGTTTGTCTCATCAGGGGACAAATTTATTGGAACAGGGGATGGTATGTATCATTGTGTTTGATTCAAATACAAATTGAATGAGGGGCCACCCGTATCAGGCAACAATCCACTCCAACTGAAGTACAGTTGAACCCATGATATAATTGGTTCGTAAGATTGTCTCTGTAAGGGGGACATTTGACTAGTAATTGAACTTGTTGCTAGAATAAAATGAAACTATAATCACCTTTGGGTTTTAGAAAAGAGCTATAAAAGACCTATCTTATTATTATTATGAATAAATATTGTAAGGTTTAATTTAGTTGTAAACAGATAGAAGTCCATTGTGGTATCTTAAGTTACTTCAGTTTCCAGCCAGGGGTCATGCTGATTAGCAAGCTGGCATTTCATATTTAGTCATGACAATGCAACAGAGATGCAGATAAATCATTTCATATTTAGTCATGACAATGCAACAGAGATACAGATAAATCATTTAATATTTAGTCATGACAATGCAACAGAGATGCAGATAAATCATTTCATATTTAGTCATGACAATGCAACAGAGATGCAGATAAATCATTTCATATTTAGTCATGACAATGCAACAGAGATGCAGATAAATCATTTAATATTTAGTCATGACAATGCAACAGAGATACAGATAAATCATTTAATATTTAGTCATGACAATGCAACAGAGATACAGATAAATCATTTCATATTTAGTCATGACAATGCAACAGAGATACAGATAAATCATTTCATATTTAGTCATGACAATGCAACAGAGATACAGATAAATCATTTCATATTTAGTCATGACAATGCAACAGAGATACAGATAAATCATTTAATATTTAGTCATGACAATGCAACAGAGATACAGATAAATCATTTAATATTTAGTCATGACAATGCAACAGAGATGCAGATAAATCATTTAATATTTAGTCATGACAATGCAACAGAGATGCAGATAAATCATTTAATATTTAGTCATGACAATGCAACAGAGATACAGATAAATCATTTCATATTTAGTCATGACAATGCAACAGAGATACAGATAAATCATTTCATATTTAGTCATGACAATGCAACAGAGATGCAGATAAATCATTTAATATTTAGTCATGACAATGCAACAGAGATACAGATAAATCATTTAATATTTAGTCATGACAATGCAACAGAGATACAGATAAATCATTTAATATTTAGTCATGACAATGCAACAGAGATACAGATAAATCATTTCATATTTAGTCATGACAATGCAACAGAGATACAGATAAATCATTTCATATTTAGTCATGACAATGCAACAGAGATACAGATAAATCATTTAATATTTAGTCATGACAATGCAACAGAGATGCAGATAAATCATTTAATATTTAGTCATGACAATGCAACAGAGATACAGATAAATCATTTCATATTTAGTCATGACAATGCAACAGAGATACAGATAAATCATTTAATATTTAGTCATGACAATGCAACAGAGATACAGATAAATCATTTAATATTTAGTCATGACAATGCAACAGAGATACAGATAAATCATTTCATATTTAGTCATGACAATGCAACAGAGATACAGATAAATCATTTAATATTTAGTCATGACAATGCAACAGAGATACAGATAAATCATTTAATATTTAGTCATGACAATGCAACAGAGATACAGATAAAATATTTAGTCATGACAATGCAACAGAGATACAGATAAATCATTTAATATTTAGTCATGACAATGCAACAGAGATACAGATAAATCATTTCATATTTAGTCATGACAATGCAACAGAGATACAGATAAATCATTTAATATTTAGTCATGACAATGCAACAGAGATACAGATAAATCATTTAATATTTAAAGACTTCATGATGTAAATGTAAATATTTAGTCATGACAATGCAACAGAGATACAGATAAATCATTTAATATTTAGTCATGACAATGCAACAGATACAGATAAATCATTTAATATTTAGATAAATCATTACAGATAAATCATTTATTTAGTCATGACAATGCAACAGAGATACAGATAAATCATTTCATATTTAGTCATGACAATGCAACAGAGATACAGATAAATCATTTAATATTTAGTCATGACAATGCAACAGAGATACAGATAAATCATTTCATATTTAGTCATGACAATGCAACAGAGATACAGATAAATCATTTCATATTTAGTCATGACAATGCAACAGAGATACAGATAAATCATTTAATATTTAGTCATGACAATGCAACAGAGATACAGATAAATCATTTAATATTTAGTCATGACAATGCAACAGAGATACAGATAAATCATTTAATATTTAGTCATGACAATGCAACAGAGATACAGATAAATCATTTAATATTTAGTCATGACAATGCAACAGAGATACAGATAAATCATTTCATATTTAGTCATGACAATGCAACAGAGATACAGATAAATCATTTCATATTTAGTCATGACAATGCAACAGAGATGCAGATAAATCATTTCATATTTAGTCATGACAATGCAACAGAGATACAGATAAATCATTTCATATTTAGTCATGACAATGCAACAGAGATGCAGATAAATCATTTCATATTTAGTCATGACAATGCAACAGAGATACAGATAAATCATTTCATATTTAGTCATGACAATGCAACAGAGATGCAGATAAATCATTTCATATTTAGTCATGACAATGCAACAGAGATGCAGATAAATCATTTCATATTTAGTCATGACAATGCAACAGAGATACAGATAAATCATTTCATATTTAGTCATGACAATGCAACAGAGATGCAGATAAATCATTTCATATTTAGTCATGACAATGCAACAGAGATACAGATAAATCATTTAATATTTAGTCATGACAATGCAACAGAGATGCAGATAAATCATTTCATATTTAGTCATGACAATGCAACAGAGATACAGATAAATCATTTAATATTTAGTCATGACAATGCAACAGAGATGCAGATAAATCATTTCATATTTAGTCATGACAATGCAACAGAGATACAGATAAATCATTTCATATTTAGTCATGACAATGCAACAGAGATACAGATAAATCATTTAATATTTAGTCATGACAATGCAACAGAGATACAGATAAATCATTTAATATTTAGTCATGACAATGCAACAGAGATACAGATAAATCATTTAATATTTAGTCATGACAATGCAACAGAGATACAGATAAATCATTTAATATTTAGTCATGACAATTTAACAGACAATGCAACAGAGATATCAGATAAATCATTTAATATTTAGTCATGACAATGCAACAGAGATACAGATAAATCATTTAATATTTAGTCATGACAATGCAACAGAGATACAGATAAATCATTTCATATTTAGTCATGACAATGCAACAGAGATACAGATAAATCATTTCATATTTAGTCATGACAATGCAACAGAGATACAGATAAATCATTTCATATTTAGTCATGACAATGCAACAGAGATACAGATAAATCATTTAATATTTAGTCATGACAATGCAACAGAGATACAGATAAATCATTTCATATTTAGTCATGACAATGCAACAGAGATACAGATAAATCATTTCATATTTAGTCATGACAATGCAACAGAGATACAGATAAATCATTTAATATTTAGTCATGACAATGCAACAGAGATGCAGATAAATCATTTCATATTTAGTCATGACAATGCAACAGAGATACAGATAAATCATTTCATATTTAGTCATGACAATGCAACAGAGATGCAGATAAATCATTTAATATTTAGTCATGACAATGCAACAGAGATACAGATAAATCATTTAATATTTAGTCATGACAATGCAACAGAGATACAGATAAATCATTTAATATTTAGTCATGACAATGCAACAGAGATACAGATAAATCATTTAATATTTAGTCATGACAATGCAACAGAGATACAGATAAATCATTTAATATTTAGTCATGACAATGCAACAGAGATACAGATAAATCATTTAATATTTAGTCATGACAATGCAACAGAGATACAGATAAATCAGATAAATCATTTAATATTTAGTCATTTAAATGATAAAGATAACTTAAAGATAAAATTTAATATTTAGTCATGACAATGCAACAGAGATACAGATAAATCATTTAATATTTAGTCATGACAATGCAACAGAGATACAGATAAATCATTTAATATTTAGTCATGACAATGCAACAGAGATACAGATAAATCATTTAATATTTAGTCATGACAATGCAACAGAGATGCAGATAAATCATTTAATATTTAGTCATGACAATGCAACAGAGATACAGATAAATCATTTCATATTTAGTCATGACAATGCAACAGAGATACAGATAAATCATTTAATATTTAGTCATGACAATGCAACAGAGATACAGATAAATCATTTAATATTTAGTCATGACAATGCAACAGAGATACAGATAAATCATTTAATATTTAGTCATGACAATGCAACAGAGATACAGATAAATCATTTAATATTTAGTCATGACAATGCAACAGAGATACAGATAAATCATTCGCTCTGGATAAGAGCGTCTGCTAAATGACTTAAATGTAATGTAAATGTAAATATTTAGTCATGACAATGCAACAGAGATGCAGATAAATCATTTAATATTTAGTCATGACAATGCAACAGAGATACAGATAAATCATTTAATATTTAGTCATGACAATGCAACAGAGATACAGATAAATCATTTCATATTTAGTCATGACAATGCAACAGAGATACAGATAAATCATTTAATATTTAGTCATGACAATGCAACAGAGATACAGATAAATCATTTAATATTTAGTCATGACAATGCAACAGAGATACAGATAAATCATTTAATATTTAGTCATGACAATGCAACAGAGATGCAGATAAATCATTTAATATTTAGTCATGACAATGCAACAGAGATGCAGATAAATCATTTAATATTTAGTCATGACAATGCAACAGAGATACAGATAAATCATTTCATATTTAGTCATGACAATGCAACAGAGATACAGATAAATCATTTCATATTTAGTCATGACAATGCAACAGAGATACAGATAAATCATTTCATATTTAGTCATGACAATGCAACAGAGATACAGATAAATCATTTAATATTTAGTCATGACAATGCAACAGAGATACAGATAAATCATTTAATATTTAGTCATGACAATGCAACAGAGATACAGATAAATCATTTAATATTTAGTCATGACAATGCAACAGAGATACAGATAAATCATTTCATATTTAGTCATGACAATGCAACAGAGATACAGATAAATCATTTAATATTTAGTCATGACAATGCAACAGAGATACAGATAAATCATTTCATATTTAGTCATGACAATGCAACAGAGATACAGATAAATCATTTAATATTTAGTCATGACAATGCAACAGAGATGCAGATAAATCATTTAATATTTAGTCATGACAATGCAACAGAGATACAGATAAATCATTTAATATTTAGTCATGACAATGCAACAGAGATACAGATAAATCATTTAATATTTAGTCATGACAATGCAACAGAGATACAGATAAATCATTTCATATTTAGTCATGACAATGCAACAGAGATACAGATAAATCATTTAATATTTAGTCATGACAATGCAACAGAGATACAGATAAATCATTTAATATTTAGTCATGACAATGCAACAGAGATACAGATAAATCATTTCATATTTAGTCATGACAATGCAACAGAGATACAGATAAATCATTTAATATTTAGTCATGACAATGCAACAGAGATACAGATAAATCATTTCATATTTAGTCATGACAATAAATGACATATTTAAATGCAACAGAGATAAATCATTAAATATTTAGTCATGACAATGCAACAGAGATGCAGATAAATCATTTAATATTTAGTCATGACAATGCAACAGAGATACAGATAAATCATTTAATATTTAGTCATGACAATGCAACAGAGATACAGATAAATCATTTAATATTTAGTCATGACAATGCAACAGAGATACAGATAAATCATTTAATATTTAGTCATGACAATGCAACAGAGATACAGATAAATCATTTCATATTTAGTCATGACAATGCAACAGAGATACAGATAAATCATTTAATATTTAGTCATGACAATGCAACAGAGATACAGATAAATCATTTAATATTTAGTCATGACAATGCAACAGAGATACAGATAAATCATTTAATATTTAGTCATGACAATGCAACAGAGATACAGATAAATCATTTAATATTTAGTCATGACAATGCAACAGAGATGCAGATAAATCATTTAATATTTAGTCATGACAATGCAACAGAGATACAGATAAATCATTTAATATTTAGTCATGACAATGCAACAGAGATACAGATAAATCATTTAATATTTAGTCATGACAATGCAACAGAGATACAGATAAATCATTTAATATTTAGTCATGACAATGCAACAGAGATACAGATAAATCATTTAATATTTAGTCATGACAATGCAACAGAGATACAGATAAATCATTTAATATTTAGTCATGACAATGCAACAGAGATACAGATAAATCATTTCATATTTAGTCATGACAATGCAACAGAGATGCAGATAAATCATTTCATATTTAGTCATGACAATGCAACAGAGATGCAGATAAATCATTTCATATTTAGTCATGACAATGCAACAGAGATACAGATAAATCATTTCATATTTAGTCATGACAATGCAACAGAGATACAGATAAATCATTTAATATTTAGTCATGACAATGCAACAGAGATACAGATAAATCATTTCATATTTAGTCATGACAATGCAACAGAGATACAGATAAATCATTTAATATTTAGTCATGACAATGCAACAGAGATACAGATAAATCATTTAATATTTAGTCATGACAATGCAACAGAGATACAGATAAATCATTTAATATTTAGTCATGACAATGCAACAGAGATACAGATAAATCATTTAATATTTAGTCATGACAATGCAACAGAGATACAGATAAAATCATTTCTAAATGATAAATTTAAAGTAAATATTTAGTCATGACAATGCAACAGAGATGCAGATAAATCATTTAATATTTAGTCATGACAATGCAACAGAGATACAGATAAATCATTTAATATTTAGTCATGACAATGCAACAGAGATACAGATAAATCATTTCATATTTAGTCATGACAATGCAACAGAGATACAGATAAATCATTTAATATTTAGTCATGACAATGCAACAGAGATACAGATAAATCATTTAATATTTAGTCATGACAATGCAACAGAGATACAGATAAATCATTTAATATTTAGTCATGACAATGCAACAGAGATGCAGATAAATCATTTAATATTTAGTCATGACAATGCAACAGAGATGCAGATAAATCATTTAATATTTAGTCATGACAATGCAACAGAGATACAGATAAATCATTTAATATTTAGTCATGACAATGCAACAGAGATACAGATAAATCATTTCATATTTAGTCATGACAATGCAACAGAGATACAGATAAATCATTTAATATTTAGTCATGACAATGCAACAGAGATACAGATAAATCATTTAATATTTAGTCATGACAATGCAACAGAGATACAGATAAATCATTTAATATTTAGTCATGACAATGCAACAGAGATACAGATAAATCATTTAATATTTAGTCATGACAATGCAACAGAGATGCAGATAAATCATTTCATATTTAGTCATGACAATGCAACAGAGATACAGATAAATCATTTAATATTTAGTCATGACAATGCAACAGAGATACAGATAAATCATTTAATATTTAGTCATGACAATGCAACAGAGATACAGATAAATCATTTAATATTTAGTCATGACAATGCAACAGAGATGCAGATAAATCATTTAATATTTAGTCATGACAATGCAACAGAGATACAGATAAATCATTTAATATTTAGTCATGACAATGCAACAGAGATACAGATAAATCATTTAATATTTAGTCATGACAATGCAACAGAGATACAGATAAATCATTTCATATTTAGTCATGACAATGCAACAGAGATACAGATAAATCATTTAATATTTAGTCATGACAATGCAACAGAGATACAGATAAATCATTTAATATTTAGTCATGACAATGCAACAGAGATACAGATAAATCATTTCATATTTAGTCATGACAATGCAACAGAGATACAGATAAATCATTTCATATTTAGTCATGACAATGCAACAGAGATACAGATAAATCATTTCATATTTAGTCATGACAAACAACAGAGATACAGATAAATCATTTAATATTTAGTCATGACAATGCAACAGAGATACAGATAAATCATTTCTGGATAATTTAGTCATGACAATGCAACAGAGATAAATGACTTAAATGTAATGTAAATTAAATATTTAGTCATGACAATGCAACAGAGATGCAGATAAATCATTTAATATTTAGTCATGACAATGCAACAGAGATACAGATAAATCATTTAATATTTAGTCATGACAATGCAACAGAGATACAGATAAATCATTTAATATTTAGTCATGACAATGCAACAGAGATGCAGATAAATCATTTAATATTTAGTCATGACAATGCAACAGAGATACAGATAAATCATTTCATATTTAGTCATGACAATGCAACAGAGATACAGATAAATCATTTAATATTTAGTCATGACAATGCAACAGAGATACAGATAAATCATTTAATATTTAGTCATGACAATGCAACAGAGATACAGATAAATCATTTCATATTTAGTCATGACAATGCAACAGAGATACAGATAAATCATTTAATATTTAGTCATGACAATGCAACAGAGATACAGATAAATCATTTCATATTTAGTCATGACTAAATGACAAATGTAATAATCATTAAATATTTAGTCATGACAATGCAACAGAGATGCAGATAAATCATTTAATATTTAGTCATGACAATGCAACAGAGATACAGATAAATCATTTAATATTTAGTCATGACAATGCAACAGAGATACAGATAAATCATTTAATATTTAGTCATGACAATGCAACAGAGATGCAGATAAATCATTTAATATTTAGTCATGACAATGCAACAGAGATACAGATAAATCATTTAATATTTAGTCATGACAATGCAACAGAGATACAGATAAATCATTTAATATTTAGTCATGACAATGCAACAGAGATACAGATAAATCATTTAATATTTAGTCATGACAATGCAACAGAGATACAGATAAATCATTTCATATTTAGTCATGACAATGCAACAGAGATACAGATATAAATCATTTAATATTTAGTCATGACAATGCAACAGAGATACAGATAAATCATTTAATATTTAGTCATGACAATGCAACAGAGATACAGATAAATCATTTCATATTTAGTCATGACAATGCAACAGAGATGCAGATAAATCATTTCATATTTAGTCATGACAATGCAACAGAGATGCAGATAAATCATTTCATATTTAGTCATGACAATGCAACAGAGATGCAGATAAATCATTTCATATTTAGTCATGACAATGCAACAGAGATGCAGATAAATCATTTCATATTTAGTCATGACAATGCAACAGAGATGCAGATAAATCATTTCATATTTAGTCATGACAATGCAACAGAGATACAGATAAATCATT
This sequence comes from Oncorhynchus gorbuscha, assembly GCF_021184085.1. Taxonomy (NCBI): domain Eukaryota; kingdom Metazoa; phylum Chordata; class Actinopteri; order Salmoniformes; family Salmonidae; genus Oncorhynchus; species Oncorhynchus gorbuscha. Next base: position 858,829 of record NC_060191.1, read on the forward strand.
TCATATTTAGTCATGACAATGCAACAGAGATACAGATAAATCATTTCATATTTAGTCATGACAATGCAACAGAGATGCAGATAAATCATTTCATATTTAGTCATGACAATGCAACAGAGATACAGATAAATCATTTCATATTTAGTCATGACAATGCAACAGAGATGCAGATAAATCATTTCATATTTAGTCATGACAATGTAACAGAGATGCAGATAAATCATTTCATATTTAGTCATGACAATGCAACAGAGATACAGATAAATCATTTCATATTTAGTCATGACAATGCAACAGAGATGCAGATAAATCATTTCATATTTAGTCATGACAATGCAACAGAGATACAGATAAATCATTTCATATTTAGTCATGACAATGCAACAGAGATGCAGATAAATCATTTCATATTTAGTCATGACAATGTAACAGAGATGCAGATAAATCATTTCATATTTAGTCATGACAATGCAACAGAGATACAGATAAATCATTTAATGGTAATAATTTAACCTTACAGTCTCTTCATTATTTCATCTTTATTTAAAGTACAGTTGATTTCTAATAAGTACAAGTGAAAAAACTCCATTAATACGTTGTAGCGCAATTATAGTCCCATTTCAAATACATCCTGGTTACATTCTGCATACATACAGTATGTGCATGTTCCGGTTAGCTCTCACTTAATATTACATTAGAACATTTAGGTCTATCTGTAATATTTGCTGAGGAGAGAAAGGACACCTATTGGCAGAAGCAGGAGAGCTGTGTGGGTGTGGATGGTAGTAGCTCCACTGTTACACAGATCAGACCTACAGCAGGTCACCTGGTTGCCTTTTCCGGGGGATCCGAACCAGCATTGTGCTGAACTCTCTCACAGTCAGCCAAACTGGTACACTGTTTCATCAGGCTTTTCTTATCTCCTGCCAACAGAGAACAACACACAGTGTGCTGCCATAACTTTCTCACTCATCATTATTCATGATCCATTCAGGACTATTTGTAATCATGGTAGTATCCACATTAATGTAGAAGTATTTGGAAACATATTCCATTCTTATTTAAATTAAAAATGACTCCAAAAATACACAATACGTGATTTACCTTTCATTTCTATTGGGCACAGAATATTCCAAAACACAACCAAAACAAACAGCAAATGCATTCAACAAATTTGTAGAGTCACAAGCTTGATGTAGTCATTGCGTGCTACGAATATGGGACCAAATCCTTAACGTTATACTACTTTAATACACATATAAGTGAATTTGTCCCAATACTTTTGGTCTCCTGAAATGGGGAACTATGTACACAAAGTGCTGTCATTTCTAAACGGTTCACCTGATATGGATAAAAATACTCTCAAATTAAAGCCGACAGTCTTCACTTTAACCTCATTTAAAATCCACAGTTCTGGAGTAGAGAGTAAAAACAACAACAAATGGGTCCCTGTCCCAATACTTTTTGAGCTCACTGTGTGTCTATCATTTCCTCATGTAAGTCACGTGATCAAGTCCTGTCCAATAGATAGACTATTACTTTAGCTTGTACCAACTAACATTAAATAGATTTTAGATTAGAGATATTCAAGACTTAGTAAATCTAGGTTTATAATGAATCAATGATTATGTATTACATCACAGTTTTTCTTTAAAGTGGAAAGTCCCTGGTGCCCTGTGTTTTCTATGATTGCAGTGTATTAACACATTAGGATTAAAACACCAGTTTCACAATTTCCACAGTCAGTTGAAAATGTTTTCTGAAATTCTGATATTGATTAGAATCAGCTTTGGCTGATTGCATTATTCCTCGCGGTTTCCTTACCAGCACTTTCCTCGGTGGTCATACACGTATCCTGAGCAGCCAGGCATGTTTCGTTTGTCTGATTACACTCTGCATTGGAGGCGGTTGAACGGCACGAATAGCATATCAGTGCATCGACTGAAATGACATACAAACTGCAAATAACAAACAGCAACAAGGAGAGCATTCCTTAAATGACAAAGAAATAAAATGACAAACTGAAATGATAACATGCATAGCATTTCAGTGCATTGGCTGAAATGACAAACTGAAATGATAACATGCATAGCATTTCAGTGGATCGGCTGAAATGACAAACTGAAATGATAACATGCATAGCATTTCAGTGCATTGGCTGAAATGACAAACTGAAATGATAACATGCATAGCATTTCAGTGGATCGGCTGAAATGACAAACTGAAATGATAACATGCATAGCATTTCAGTGGATCGGCTGAAATGACAAACTGAAATGATAACATGCATAGCATTTCAGTGGATCGGCTGAAATGACAAACTGAAATGATAACATGCATAGCATTTCAGTGGATCGGCTGAAATGACAAACTGAAATGATAACATGCATAGCATTTCAGTGGATCGGCTGAAATGACAAACTGAAATGATAACATGCATAGCATTTCAGTGCATTGGCTGAAATGACAAACTGAAATGATAACATGCATAGCATTTCAGTGGATCGGCTGAAATGACAAACTGAAATGATAACATGCATAGCATTTCAGTGGATCGGCTGAAATGACAAACTGAAATGATAACATGCATAGCATTTCAGTGGATCGGCTGAAATGACAAACTGAAATGATAACATGCATTGGCTGAAATGACAAACTGAAATGATAACATGCATTGGCTGAAATGACAAACTGAAATGATAACATGCATAGCATTTCAGTACATTGGCTGAAATGACAAACATATCATGTGAAAGAATTACAGTGTGAGGAGTCATCAACATCATTATTCAAAAGACACATCCATCCATACAATGACAGTTCTGATACCTGACTTTCTGACCTGTCAATAAGATCATGAATGTGGTAAAGTAAAGCAAAATAATATATAGAATAACCAAATATGCAAATAAGTAATGCAGTTTAAACATGCATTTATGACAAATAATCTTATCACTTAAATAATCAAAAGTCAAATTCATACAGAAACATAACGTTATTATATCATTACTATTGTAATTACCTGAGGAAAGGGATAGACTGAGTACCAGAATAAAGGAGAGAGTCCTCATGTTTCTGTCCTGTTTCAGTGTGTCTTGGCTCTGTGGGCTCTGTGGGCTCTGTGGGCTCTGTGGGCTCTGTGGGCGTGTGTGTTTGAACTAACGTTCTCTCATAAGGTCCACCCATAAGACATGTGTACTGTCCACCCATAAGACATGCTTACTGTCCACCCATAAGACATGTGTACTGTCCACCCATAAGACATGCTTACTGTCCACCCATAAGACATGTTTACTGTCCACCCATAAGACATGCTTACTGTCCACCCATAAGACATGTTTACTGTCCACCCATAAGACATGTTTACTGTCCACCCATAAGACATGTTTACTGTCCACCCATAAGACATGTTTACTGTCCACCCATAAGACATGCTTACTGTCCACCCATAAGACATGTTTACTGTCCACCCATAAGACATGTGTACTGTCCACCCATAAGACATGCGTACTGTCCACCCATAAGACATGTTTACTGTCCACCCATAAGACATGTTTACTGTCCACCCATAAGACATGTGTACTGTCCACCCATAAGACATGTGTACTGTCCACCCATAATACATGCGTACTGTCCACCCATAAGACATGTTTACTGTCCACCCATAAGACATGTTTACTGTCCACCCATAAGACATGTTTACTGTCCACCCATAAGACATGTGTACTGTCCACCCATAAGACATGTGTACTGTCCACCCATAAGACATGTTTACTGTCCACCCATAAGACATGTTTCCTGTCCACCCATAAGACATGTGTACTGTCCACCTATAATACATGCGTACTGTCCACCCATAAGACATGTTTACTGTCCACCCATAAGACATGCGTACTGTCTACCCATAAGACATGCGTACTGTCCACCCATAAGACATGCGTACTGTCCACCCATAAGACATGTTTACTGTCCACCCATAAGACATGTGTACTGTCAACCCATAAGACATGTTTACTGTCCACCCATAACACATGTTTACTGTCCACCCATAAGACATGTTTACTGTCCACCCATAAGACATGTTTACTGTCCACCCATAAGACATGTTTACTGTCCACCCATAAGACATGCGTACTGTCCACCCATAATAATATAATAATAATAATAATATATGCCATTTAGCAGACGCTTTTATCCAAAGCGACTTACAGTCATGTGTGCATACATTCTACGTATGGGTAGTCCCGGGGATCGAACCCACTACCCTGGCGTTACAAGCGCCATGCTCTACCAACTGAGCTACAGAAGGACCACACGACATGTTTACTGTCCACCCATAAGACATGTTTACTGTCCACCCATAAGACATGCGTACTGTCCACCCATAAGACATGCGTATTGTCCAGGGTTATGCGGAATGTTCTGGAAGCCAAAAGCCTACATTTTCTCAAGATAAATCTGTTTATTTCATGAGTTGGATGATTAATTGTAAATAAAAGAGTCAATATAAATGAACAACACAGAGTGGAGCTGTGTTGACTCATCAAACATGCCCTTTGGCACTAAGATTCTGATGAAATGTGGGATGATTCAGTTCTAGCCTGGGTACCACTTCAGAGCGTGTCTCAACACTAGCCTGGGTACCACTTCAGAGCTGTGTCTCAACACTAGCCTGGATACCACTTCAGAGCTGTGTCTCAACACTAGCCTGGGTACCACTTCATAGCTCAGAGCTGTGTCTCAACACTAGCCTGGGTACCACTTCAGAGCTGTGTCTCAACACTAGCCTGGGTACCACTTCAGAGCTGTGTCTCAACACTAGCCTGGGTACCACTTCAGAGCTGTGTCTCAACACTAGCCTGGGTACCACTTCAGAGCTGTGTCTCAACACTAGCCTGGGTACCACTTCAGAGCTGTGTCTCAACACTAGCCTGGGTCAGAGCTGTGTCTCAACACTAGCCTGGATACCACTTCAGAGCTGTGTCTCAACACTAGATACCACTTCAGAGCTGTGTCTCAACACAGGAGAATGTAAGAGAGAGAGAAAGCCTGGGTACCACTTCAGAGCTGTGTCTCAACACTAGCCTGGATACCACTTCAGAGCTGTGTCTCAACACTAGCCTGGATACCACTTCAGAGCTGTGTCTCAACACTAGCCTGGGTACCACTTCAGAGCTGTGTCTCAACACTAGCCTGGGTACCACTTCAGAGCTGTGTCTCAACACTAGCCTGGATACCACTTCAGAGCTGTGTCTCAACACTAGCCTGGATACCACTTCAGAGCCGTGTCTCAACACTAGCCTGGGTACCACAACATTCCACTCATTGTAGGGCCCAGTTTCAAGTTTTATTTGTCACATGAACAAGTACAATGGAATGGTTAACTACCAAGTTATTCCCAACAGTGCAGTATTCAATCAGAATAGTATAACAAAAAAAACAGGAGAATGTAAGAGAGAGAGAAAGAAAACAGGAGAATGAAAGAGAGAGTGAAAGAAAACAGGAGAATGTAAGAGAGAGAGAAAGAAAACAGGAGAATGTAGAGAGAGAAAGAAAACAGGAGAATGAAAGAGAGAGAGAAAGAAAACAGGAGAATGAAAGAGAGAGAGAAAGAAAACAGGAGAATGTAAGAGAGATAGAAAGAAAACAGGAGAATGAAAGAGAGAGTGAAAGAAAACAGGAGAATGTAAGAGAGAGAGAAAGAAAACATGAGAATGTAAGAGAGAGAGAAAAGAGAGAGAGAGAAAGAAAACGGGAGAATGTAAGAGAAGAAAACAGAAAACGGGAGAATGTAAGAGAGAAAGAAAGAAAACAGGAGAATGTAAGAGAGAGAAAGAAAAAGAGAAGAGAGAAAGAAAACAGGAGAATGTAAGAGAGAGAGAAAGAAAACAGGAGAATGTAAGAGAGAGGAAAGAAAACAGGAGAATGTAAGAGGGAGGGAAAGAAAACAGGAGAATGAGAGAGAGAAAGAAAACAGGAGAATGAAGGAGAATGAGAGAGAAAGAAAACAGGAGAATGTAAGAGAGAGAGAAAGAAAACAGGAGAATGTAAGAGAGAGAAACAAAACAGGAGAATGTAAGAGAGAGAAAAAGAAAACAGGAGAATGTAAGAGGGAGGGAAAGAAAACAGGAGAATGTAAGAGAGAGAGAAAGAAAACAGGAGAATGTAAGAGAGAGAAAGAAAACAGGAGAATGTAAGTGAGAGAAAAAGAAAACAGGAGAATGTAAGAGGGAGGGAAAGAGGAAAATGTAAGAGAATGGGAAAGAAAACAGGAGAATGTAAGAATGTAAGAGAGAGAAAGAAAACAGGAGAATGTAAGAGAGAGAGAAAGAAAACAGGAGAATGAGAGAGAAAGAAAACAGGAGAATGTAAGAGAAAGAAAAAACAGGAGAATGTAAGAGAGAGAGAAAGAAAACAGGAGAATGTAAGAGAGAGAGAAAGAAAACAGGAGAATGTAAGAGAGAGAGAAAGAAAACAGGAGAATGTAAGAGAGAGAGAAAGAAAACAGGAGAATGTAAGAGAGAGAGAAAGAAAACAGGAGAATGTAAGAGAGAGAGAAAGAAAACAGGAGAATGTAAGAGAGAGAGAAAGAAAACAGGAGAATGTAAGAGAGAGAAAGAAAACAGGAGAATGTAAGAGAGAGAAAAAGAAAACAGGAGAATGTAAGAGGGAGGGAAAGAAAACAGGAAAATGTAAGAGAGAGAGAAAGAAAACAGGAGAATGTAAGAGAGAGAGAAAGAAAACAGGAGAATGTAAGAGAGAGAAAGAAAACAGGAGAATGTAAGAGAGAGAGAAAGAAAACAGGAGAATGAGAATGTAAGAGAGAGAGAAAGAAAACAGGAGAATGTAAGAGAGAGAGAAAGAAAACAGGAGAATGTAAGAGAGAGAGAAAGAAAACAGGAGAATGTAAGAGAGAGAGAAAGAAAACAGGAGAATGTAAGAGAGAGAGAAAGAAAACAGGAGAATGTAAGAGAGAGAGAAAGAAAACAGGAGAATGTAAAGAGAGAATGAGAGAAAGAAAACAGGAGAATGTAAGAGAGGGAAAGAAAACAGGAGAATGTAAGAGAGAGAGAAAGAAAACAGGAGAATAGAGAGAAAGAAAACAGGAGAATGAAAGAGAGAGAGAAAGAAAACAGGAGAATGTAAGAGAGAAAGAAAACAGGAGAATGAAAGAGAGAGAGAAAGAAAACAGGAGAATGTAAGAGAGAGAGAAAGAAAACAGGAGAATGTAAGAGAGAAACAAAACAGGAGAATATAAGAGAGAGAGAAAGAAAACAGGAGAATGTAAGCTCTATACAGGGTCAGTGTCAGGGTCAGAGTTAGGGTCAGTGTCAGTGTCAGTATCATGGTCAGGGTCAGTGTCAGCACCACATGTACAATGAGCAGGGTGTACAGTACCTGTAGGCAGGGTTAGCATTGCAGCATAAGTGATGGGTGAGTGTGTGTATGGGAGTATGTGGGTGTTAGTGTGAGTGTGTGTATGGTAGTGTGTGGGTGTTAGTGTGAGTGTGTGTATGGTAGTGTGTGGGTGTTAGTGTGAGTGTGTGGGTGTTAGTGTGAGTGTGTGTATGGGAGTGTGTGGGTGTTAGTGTGAGTGTGTGTATGGGAGTGTGTGGGTGTTAGTGTAATTGCAATTAATTGCAAAGCCCCTCTTTGCCATGCAAATTAACTGAATCCCCCCCAAAACATTTCCACTGCATTTCAGCCCTGCCACAAAAGGACCAGCTGACGTCATGTCAGTGATTCTCTCGTTAACACAAGTGTGAATGTTGACGAGGACAAGGCTGGAGATCACTCTGTCATGCTGATTGAGTTCGAATAACAGACTGGAAGCTTCAAAAGGAGGGTGGTGCTTGGAATCATTGTTCTTCCTCTGTCATCCATGGTTACCTGCAAGAAAACACGTGCCGTCATCATTGCTTTGCACAAATAGGGCTTCACAGGCAAGGATATTGCAGCCAGTAAGATTGCACCTAAAGCAAACATTTATCGGATCATCAAGAACTTCAAGGAGAGAGGTTCAATTGTTGTGAAGAAGGCTTCAGGGCGCCAAAGAAAGTCCAGCAAGGGCCAGGACCTCTCCTAAAGTTGATTCAGCTGCGGGATCGGGGCATCACTAGTACAGAGCTTTCTCAGGAATGGCAGCAGGCAGGTGTGAGTGCATCTGCACAAACAGTGAGGTGAAGACTTTTGGAGGATGGCCTGGTGTCAAGAAGGGCAGCAAAGAAGCCACTTTTCTCCAGGAAAAACATCAGGGACAGACTGATATTCTGCAAAAGGTACAGGGATTGGACTGCTGAGGACTGGGGTAAAGTCATTTTCTCTGATGAATCCCCTTTCCGATTGTTTGGGGCATCCGGAAAAAAGCTTGTCCGGAGAAGACAAGGTGAGCACTACCATCAGTCCTGTGTCATGCCAACAGTAAAGCATCCTGAGACCATTCATGTGTGGGGTTGCTTGTCAGCCAAGGGAGTGGGCTCACTCACAATGTTGCCCAAGAACACATCCATGAATAAAGAATGGTGCCAACACTTCTCCCAACCATCCAGGAACAGTTTGGTGACAAACAATGTCTTTTCCAGCATGATGGAACACCTTGCCATAAGGCAAAAGTGATAACTAAGTGGCTCGGGGAATAAAACATTGATATGTTGCTTCCATGGCCAGAAAACTCCCCAGACCTTAATCCCATTGAGAACTTGTGGTCAATCCTCAAGAGGCGGGTGGACAAACAAAAACCCACAAATTCTGACAAACTCCAAGCATTGAATATGCAAGAATGGGTTTCCAAACTTCAGGATGTAGCCCAGAAATTCATTGACAGCATGCCAGGGCGGATTGTAGAGGTCTTGAAAACGAAGGGTCAACACTGCAAATATTGACTCTTGTATCAACTTCATGTAATTGTCAATAAAAGCCTTTGACACTTATGACATGCTTGTAATTATACTTCAATTGTACTGTATTGTGGCAGAAAAATGATATATTTGCCTTATTTGTTAGATATGTAACAATTATTTACTTAACAAACAGTAAGATATTTCTGTCCTGCTAATGCTGAGTTTTATGGTCTCCACTCTGCACCCTGCAGCTAGTTGGGTGTTGAGGACATGGGTTCTACTAGAGATAGTTTGAAGCTGATAATTGATTGATGTCTCGGTGATAAGAAACAAAACAGCCACATTCCATTCTATGATTAGTGGTGCATGTGAGACATATGTCTTTGGTCTGATTGAGCCTACATTCCATACACAAGATATGGTGTATGTTTAGCTGGGATAGAGAGCAGTAGAACAAAGGCCTCAATGATCCTTAGACATCCTGGCATCTGGGAAATTAGGCCGGGGTCGGGGGTTAAGATAACGCCAGGGGCAGATAAAGACAGGATGAGCCCAAAGTGGCTCATGGTGCCCCCCAAACTATATGGGAAGGGTGGAGCCAGCCGTGGTTGAAGCATTTTTAGGTTTGGTATATAAAGACACTGTATTCTCTGCATGATTCAAGCACTCGGTCTGACATTCAAGACTGCTGGGCTGATGGCTTCATTATTACAATAATGAATCTATATTAAATAAAGATGATTGTTTGAAGAAATGACCAAGTCTCTCTAAGTACTGAATTTCCATAACAGTATGTAAGTATGAGTGTGTGAGTGAGGGTGTGTCTGAGTGAGTGTATGTATGTAAGTATGTGTGTGAGTGAGGGTGTGTCTGAGTGAGTGTATATATGTAAGTATGAGTGTGTGAGTGAAGGTGTGTCTGAGTGAGTGTATGTATGTACGTAAGTATGATGAGTGTGTGAGTGAGGGTGTGTCTGATTGAGTGTATGTATGTACGTAAGTATGAGTGTGTGAGTGAGAGTGTATGTGAGTGAGTGTATGTATGTAAGTATGTGTGTGAGTGAGGGTGTGTCTGAGTGAGGGTGTGTCTGAGTGAGTGTATGTATTTAAGTATGAGGGTCTGTGTGAGGGTGTGTCTGAGTGAGTGTATGTATGAGTGTGTGGTGTGAGGAAGAGCTACAGTGAAGATGTTTGTGTCTGAGTGGATAGTCTGTGGGAGAGGGAGAGCAGTAGTTCTTTACCATTTAAAGAGCGACTGACCCTAATTCCAACGAATCACTTTGAAAACGGTCTATGTGGCATCGATATGAGTGTCAAAATTGACTACAAAGTGTAAATACCATAATTTTGGTCATAAAGTCAGTCTTATCTAAAACGGAGTTTGGAAGCTCAGTGGGTCACAACGCGTTCAAAGGTCACAGCCATTTGAGACTGAAAAGCTCTATATGGATTGATCAACTATGGTTTGCATGCCCTGCCAAATGACTCTATCATGCGGAATAGATGGCTGGAGTTCGTTGGTCCCCAGTGGTGGTGAGTATACCGGTAGCTAGACCATAGACTGCTGGTTATGTATATTTTGTTAATTATTATGACTATCATTGCTAGCAAAACTGACGTCAGGTAGCTAGCTAACGTTCTCCTACCTCAATACAACTCGGATTTGGCTTGGAAATATGATAACATTCAAAAAAGACGAATAATAAAAAGGCAAATAAAACATTTTGTCATGATTGTGATGTCGCTAGATTGACTTTAGATGCAGTATATCCTTAGCCAGCTAACTAAGATCGAGGGGCCAGACCACCATATTTTAGCAAGCTAACATTAGCATTGCTAGCTATTTTAGACAATCTTTGCCATCTCTCTAAAGTAAATTTTTAAGACATAATATGACAAAGTTGTTTCCTATTAATTGTTTGCCTACAATGATTTGATGTATTTGATTATTTGAATGTATTTCCATGCCACTCTTAAGTTAGTGCAATTTAGACAAAACAGTCACTGAGGCTCCCATTTCTTGGGGACAAATAAATATTGGATTTTTTACTGTTTTGTTAATTTAACCTTTATTGAACGAAGCAAGTCAGTTAAGAACAAATTCTTATTCCCAATGATGGCCTACCAGAGTGACAGATTTGTACCTTGTCAGCTCGGGGATTCGATCCAGCAACCTTTCGGTTATTGGACAATTGCTCTAACCACTAAGGCTACCTGCCGCCCCAGAATGCAGCTATGGTGGTACTAGCTAACTCATGTCTGACTACAACAGTGTACTAACTAGCAGCAACAAACTCAAACCAACCCAGGGCCATAGCAATACATGTCACAGTTGGTTGCATAGTGTAAAGGTGTCACCAGCCTGAATCTAATCCAATCTGGAGCCAGTCAGTCTACATCTGTAAAGCATAGAATTACCTTCCAAACAGGATTAGGTTATTTCTCGAGCTGTGTTTATAATTGAGGGATGATGACAAATGTTGACCCTGTTTTTCTCTTAGACAAAGTGCCCAGTTGGGTGCCAGACTTATCCCCTGGTCAGGAACAGATGCCAGGGCTTACCTCCTCCCAGCTGCCCACTGCACTGAGGCTAGGTAACACTGTCACCACTGATAAATCCACGATAATTGAGAATTTCAAGAAACATTTTTCTCCTGGCTACCTCAACCCCGGAAACTACCAATCCTCGACATTGGCGATGTCATTTACAAAATAGCCTCCAACACTCTACTCGGCAAACTGGATGCAGTCTATCACAGTGCCCTCCGTTTTGTCACCAAGCCCCATACACCACCCACCACTGTGACCTGTATGCTCTTGTCGGCTGACCCTCACTACATATTCGTCGCCAGACCCACAGACCTACATAAATCTATGCTAGGTAAAGCTCCGCCTTATCTCAGCTACCTGGTTACGATAACAACACCCACCCATAGCACACACTCCAGCAGGTATATCTCACTGGTCATCCCCAAAGCCAACACCTCCTTTGGCCGCCTTTTCTTCCAGTTCTCTGCTGCCAATGACTGGAACGAATTGCAAAAATCACTGAAGTTGGACACTTATATCTCCCTCACTAACTTTAAGCATCAGCTATCTGTGCAGCTTACCGATCGCTGCAGCTGTACACAGCCCATCTGTAAATAGCCCATCCAACCACCTACCTCATCCCCATATTGTTTTATTTACTTTTTTTGCTCTTTTGCACACCAGTGTTTCTACTTGCACATCATCATCTGCAAATCTATCACTCCAGTTTTAATTTTCTAAACTGTAATTACTTCACTACTATGCCCTATTTATTGCCTTACCTCCTTACGTAATTTGCACACACTGTATATAGACATTTTCTATTGTGATATTGACTAAGTTTGTTTATTCCATGTGTAGCTCTGTGTTGTTGTTTGTGTCACACTGCTTTGCATTATCTTGGCCAGGTCACAGTTGGAAATGAGAACTTCTCAACTGGTTAAATAAATGTAAAAATTAAAACTAGAAGGAGCGACGGTGGGTATAAAGACATGTCCAGCAATGTGATTGCAATGATTTAGCGACCTCCAAAAAGAATTGTATTCACTGTTCCCTTGCTATTTTCACAGCTTGTCAAGTCAGACCACAAGTCCCCTTGTGACACCACCTCCGTTGTTGCCAGTGTCCTCGACTCTTATGAAAAGGAACAGGCCATCATGAGGCCTCTGATAGTGAACCGAGTTACTGCGCTGATGACAGACGGCTTCATCAACAACAACGGGTAATGTGTGTTATGTAAAAAGTTGTATAAAAAAATACCCAGCTTGATAAACTAGTTAGCTAATTCCCCAGCCAAGCAGATACAACTTGTGGAGTCCTTTTGGTTGTGAAGTGCATTAGAAAAAAGCTTTGTCCTTTCTTTAGAACAAATGCAATTTACCACTTGGCTGTCTACTATATCACCCTGTGAAAGACCATCCCAATCAACAGCACCTCATAAGACTGCCTGAGTTGTTGGAGAGATGTCCAGTGTGCAGCGTAGAGAACCAGCTAGAGGGCCCTCATCTTCATCACACTAGAGGGCCCTCATCTTCATCACGCAGACATGCCCTTGCTGTGAGCATTCCTATGAATGGAACAGTCAGCCACATGTTGGCATGTATTGTCGTGGTAATTCTAACCAAATGGAGAGAGACTGTATCTTCAAAACAACTTTTTTATAATATGTGCAAAAATGAATCGATCAATAACCACAAAGTGCATCGTTAGGAAAGCCCATGAACAGAGTTGTTACTCTCCTCTTGTCGAAAAAGTATCACCTATTTTGTCAATGTGGCAGTTTAGCAGATTAGCGCAACATGGTGTGTAAAAGCTGATTTAGCTTGTCTGTGCAGATTAAGATAACTGACGTTGCCACCATTGTCCGTTCCCTCCTGCATGTTTCCACACATCTAAGTTCCTGAAGATTGTTGAAACAGGATGTCACATACTGCAGTCGCACCCAAACGGATGTTATCTGTATACCCAGACCCATGACTAAGTCACACAAAACAAACCTGTATTAGCAAAATACTAAGTCCAAGTCTACCGCGTAGTATGTCCAATATGACAATATAACAACATTAAATAATTTCCTCCAGCAACCTTCACTTGTCAACAGCAACCTTCATTTGTCAACAGCAACATATTTGTACAAATACAGAACGTAACCTCATTATTATTATTTTTACCCCCTTTTCTCCCCAATTTCGTGGGGAGAACCAAACTGCTTCTTAACACAGCGCACATCCAACCCGGAAGCCAGCCGCACCAATGTGTCAGAGGAAACACTGTGCACCTGGTGACCTGGTTAGCGCACACTGCACCCAGCCCGCCACAGGAGTCGCTGGTGCGTGATAAGACAAGGATTTCCCTACCGGCCAAACCCAGATGACGCTAGGCCAATTGTGCGTCGCCCCATGGACCCCACGGTCTCGGCCGGCTGCGACAGAGCCTGGGCGCGAACCCAGAGTCTCACAGCTAGCACTGCGCCACCCGGGAGACCCCACCTCATTATTTGTATATATTTGAACAACTATTTGTGAAATGTAATTTATGGAAACTGACATTATTTGTTGCTTATTTTCTACTTCTTAGACACATATAATGTCCAGAGTATTACCTAGCCTGGTGGAACCAGCCTGATCGCTGTGTTCACCATTCTATTTCACTTCACATTTGATCATATCTGAAGGGAAATAGGAAGGTGAATTCAGCGATCAGGTTGGTTCACCAGGCTAATCACAACCACCATTGATCATGTAATATGTGTGTGTGAGTGAGTGACTAGTATCTTTGATGAAGGGCCAGAAGCTGATCTACACCGCTATGGGGTTCTGGCACAGAACCTCACCTCCAGCCTCACCACTTGCCTGCTCGTCGATGGGGAGAAAACAATTAGGTAGGTTTAGTCTGACCTGTTCAAACTTCAACATAGTACAGTCTATACTATGTGTGTCAGATATCCCCTATCCCTAACAGCCATTGGTAATAGACCAGTGACTGTGTGTATGTGTTCACAGATGCATTAGATCACATCCACAATGAGGTGACTACTGATAATACCGTACAGCAGAAATGTCCAGCAATAGCAATACCCTTTTCTTTCCATGTGTCACTGATGAACTGTTTGTGTGTCAGATATTACCTATCCTAACTGCCATCGGTAATAGAACAGTGACTGTGTGTATGTGTTCACAGAAACATGTATGGAGCCAGCACATGGAGACTTGCAAGATGATGTGATGAAGTCCAGACTGGGCTTGATACTGATGTCTCTGAATGAAGATAGACTTGCATAAAAAATGTATTGGACACAACTTTTACCTGTATTGTCTTTTTATTATTGAATTGCATGGTATCAGTCAATATGGGGAAGGAGAATCCCTGGGTATTCTGCACCAGGATCAGGGAACTCCTGTTGTATACGGGACACCGCACAGGAAGGTATGAATACTCTCCTGCAACCCGCCTCACCCAATGTGGTGTGGATTTCTATTTACCTCCGAACTGGAATACCTCAATTGAAGCTAGCTAGCTAACTAGCTACAAGCTATCAGCTATCAGTCAGCTAACCACTGCTAGTGGTCATCAGCTAACCTTTAGCTCGGAAAGCTCTCGCCAGTTTGTACAATGCGTTTCAAACCAGAGCATACCGGACCTATTTTTCTCTCCATATCCCCGGATTCCTATGTCACGCCCTGGCCATAGAGAGGCTTTTTATTCTCTATTTTGGTTAGGCCAGGGCGTGACTAGGGTGGGCGTTCTATGTTCTTCTTTCTATGTTTTTGTTCTACGTTTTGTATTTCTGGTTTTGGCCTGGTATGGTTCCCAACCAGAGGCAGCTGTCAATCGTTGTCTCTGATTGAGAACCATAGTTAGGCAGCCTGTTTTCCCACTATGGGTTGTAGGTAGTTATTTTCTGTTTAGTGTGTTTTGCACCTGACGGAGCTGTTTCGGTTGTTTCTTTTGGTCCTTGTTGTATTTAGTGTTCAGTTTATTAAAAATAATGATGAACACTTACCACGCTGCATCTTGGTCCTCACCTTCTTCCACCAATGGTCGTTACATCCTAATGCAAACTCTGAACCTTTTCATCTGGATCATCGCAGCTAGCTAACCGCAACCCGGGTTGACTATTCCTGGCTAACGTTTCCTTCCCGGAGCTAGCACCAACTAGCCTGGAGCTAGCCCATGCTAGACCCATCTCCCGGCTAGGGCTCCTGGGCTACTCCTGAAGCCCACTCCTCGGCTACAATATCCGGACCCCTTCTACATAATCTGCACAAGGATCCCAACAGGCCCCTCAGGCGCGATGTCCCCTGAAGGCCCATTCTGCTAACTGTGGCCTGCTGATCCCTTGGCCAGTTTCTTGGACCACTATAACCATTTTGCCAATTGGACTTGGACCCCTCTGCTGCTTGGAACCCTACTAATTCCACGACTGGTCTATCGACGTCACGGCACGAGGAGGCAAAAACAGACTTTTCCCCCATCGCGATGTCCATCTAAGGCCCTTATGCTAGCTTGGTAGCCCGGCCTGCTAACTGTCTGAATCTCCGTGTCCCCAGCCAGCCCAACCACTCACTGGACCCATACGATCACTTGGCTACGCATGCCTCTCCCTAATATCAATATGCCTTGTCCATTACTGTCATGGTTAGTGATTACTGTCTTATTTTACTGTAGAGCCTCTAAGCCTGCTCAATATGCCTTAACCAACCATGTTGTTCCACCTCCCACATATGTGATGACATCACCTGGTTTAAACGTGTCTAGAGACTATATCTATCTCATCATTACTCAATGCCTAGGTTTACCTCCAATGTACTCTCTTCCTACCATACCTTTGTCTGTACATTATGCCATGAATCTATGCTATCGTGCCCAGAAACCTGCTCCCTTTACTCTCAGTTCCGAACGTGTAGGCGGCCAGTTCTTATAGCCTTTAGCCGTACCCTTATCCTACTTCTCCTCTGTTCCTCCGGTGATGTAGAGGTTAATCCAGGACCTGCAGTGCCTAGCTCCAATCCTACACCCCAGTTGCTCTCATTTGTTGACTTCTGTAACCGTAAAAGCCTTGGTTTCATGCATGTTAACATTAAAGGCCTACTCTCTAAGTTTGCTTTATTCACTACTTTAACACATTCTGCCAACCCGGATGTCTTAGCCGTGTCTGAATCCTGGCTTTGGCAAACCACCAAAAACCCTGAAATTTCCACCCCTAACTATAACAATTTCTGCCAAGATAGAACTGCCAAATGGGGCGGTTTTGCAATCTACTGCAGAGATAGAACTCTGCAGGCTATTTTACTATCCACATCTGTACCAAAACAATTTGAGCTTCTCCTTCTAAAATTTCACCTTTCGAGAAACAAGTCTCTCACTGTTGCCGCTTGATATAGACCACCCTCTGCCCCCAGCTGTGCCCTGGAAACTATGGGAATTGATTGCCCCCCATCTATCATCTGAGCTCATGCTGCTAGGTGACCTAATCGGGGACATGCTTAACACCTCGGCCATCCTACAATCTAAGCTTGATGCCCTCAATCTCACACAAATTATCAATAAACCTACCAGGTACAACCCCAAATCCGTAAACACTGGCACCCTCATAGATATCATCCTAACTAACTTGCCCTCCAAATACACCTCTGCTGTTTTCAACCAAGATCTCAGCGATCACTGCCTCATTGCCTGCATCCGTAATAGGTCTGCAGTCAAACGACCACCCTTCATCACTGTCAAACGCTCCCTAAAACACTTAAGCGAACAGGCCTTTCTAATCGACCTGGCCGGGGTATCCTGGAATTACATTGACCTCATCCCGTCAGTAGAGGATCCCTGGTTATTCTTTAAAAGTGTCTTCCTCACCATCTTAAATAAGCATGCTCCATTCAAAAAAATATAGAACCTGGAATAGATATAGCCCTTGGTTCACTCCAGACCTATCTGCCCTTGACCATCACAAAAACATCCTGTGGCGTTCTGCATTAGCATCGAATAGCCCCCATGATATGCAACTTTTCAAGGAAGTTAGAAACCAATATACACAGGCAGTTAGGAAAGCTAAGGCTAGCTTTTTCAAACAAAAATATGCATCCTGTAAAGAAACTCAAAAAAGCTCTGGGACACTGTAAAGTCCATGGAGAATAAGAGCACCTCCTCCCAGCTGCCCACTGCACTGAAGATAGGGAACACTCACCACCGATAAATCCACAACAATTGAGTATTTCAATAAGCATTTTTCTACGGCTGGCCATGCTTTCCACCTGGCTACCCTTACCCTGGTCAACAGCTCTGTGCTCTCCACAGCAACTAGCCCAAACCTCCCCCATTTCTCCTTCACCCAAATCCAGAGAGCTGATGTTCTGAAAGAGTTGCAAAATCTGGCCCCCTACAAATCAACCGGGCTAGACAATTTGGACCCTCTCTTCCTAAAATGATCTGCTGAAATTGTTGCAACCCCTATTACTAGCCTATTCAACCTCTTTTGTATCGTCTGAGATTCCCAAAGATTGGAAAACTGCTGCGGTCATCCCCCTCTTCAAAGGGGGAGACACACTCTAGACCCAAACTGCTACAGACCTATATCTATTCTACCCACCCTTTCTAAGGTCTTTGAAAGCCAAGTTAACAAACAGATTACTGACCATTTTGAATCCCACCATACCTTCTCCGCTATGCAATCTGGTTTCAGAGCTGGTCATGGGTACATCTCAGCCATGCACAAGGTCCTAAACAATTTCATAACCGCCATCGATAAGAGACATTACTGTGCAACCGTATTCATCGACCTGGCTAAGGCTTTCGACTCTGTCAATCACAACATTCTTATTGGCAGACTCAACAGCCTTGGTTTCTCGAATGATTTCCTCGCTTGGTTCACCAACTACTTCTCCGATAGAGTTCAGTATGTCAAATCGGATGGCCTGTTGTCCGGACCTCTGGCAGTCTCCATGGGAGTGCCACAGGGTTCAATTCTCGGGCCGACTCTCTTCTCTGTATACATCAATGATGTCGTTCTCGCTGTTGGTGATTCTTTGATCCACCTTTACGCAGACGACACCCTTTTGTATACCTCTGGCCCTTTGTTGGACACTGTGTTAACAAACCTCCAGATGAGCTTCAATGCCATACAACTCTCCTTCCGTGGCCTCCAACTGCTCTTAAATGCAAGTAAAACTAAATGCATGCTCTTCAGCCGATCGCTGCCCGCACCTGCCCGCCCGTCCAGCATCACTACTCTGGACAGTTCTGACTTAGATTATGTGGACAACTACAAATACCTAGGTGTCTGGTTAGACTGTAAACTCTCCTTCCAGACTCCCATTAAACATCTCCAATCCTAAATTACATCTAGAATCGGCTTCCCATTTCGCAACAAAGCATCCTTCACTCATGCTGCCAAACATGCCCTCGTAAAACTGACCATCCTACCGATCCTCGACTTCGGCGATGTCATTTACAAAATAGCCTCCAACACTCTACTCAACAAATTGGATGCAGTCTATCACAGTGCCATCCATTTTGTCACCAAAGCACCATATACTGTACTACCCACCACTTTGACCTGTATGCTCTCATTTGCTGGCCCTCGCTTCATACTCTTCGCCAAACCCACTGGCTTCAGGTCATCTACAAGTCTCTGAAAGGTAAAGCCCCGCCTTATCTCAGCTCAGAGTAACAGAGTACAGGAGGGGGCTAATCACACACCGCTGAGGGGCCCCTGTGTTGAGGGTCAGCATGGCGGAGGTGTTGTTGTCTACTCTCACCATCTGGGTTTGGCCCATTAGGAGGTCCAGGATCCATTTGCAGAGGGAGGTGTTCAGTCCCAAGGTCCCAAGCTTGGTGATGAGCTTGGAAGGGACTATGGTGAGCTGTAGTCAATGAATAGCATTCTCACATAGGTGTTCCTTTTGTCCAGGTGGGAATGGGAAGTGTTTCCGGGATGATGGTGTTGATGTGAGTCATGACCAGCCTTTCAAAGCACTTCATGGCTTATGTATTATTATTATTAAATAATGTCGTAAGGAGAAAAATGTATTTAATCCATTTTAGAATAAAACTGTAAAGTAACAAAAGGCACTGCCTTCGGAAAGTATTCAGATCCTTTGACTTTTTCCACATTTTGTTACATTCAGCCTTATTCTAAAATGGATTGAATAAAAAAAATGTCCTCAGCAATCTACACACAACATCCCATGATGACAAAAAATGGATTTTGGAATTTTTTGCAGATGTATTAAAAATTTAAAACAGTAATACCTTATTTATATAAGTATTCAGACCCTTTGCTATGAGACTTGAAATTGAGCTCAGGTGCATGCTGTTTCCATTGATTGGAGTCCACCTGTGGTAAATTCAATTGATTGGACATTATTTGGAAAGGCACACACCTGTCTATATACGGTCCCACATTTGACAGTGCATGTCAGAGCAAAAACCAAGCCATGAGGTTGAAGGAATTGTCCATAGATCTCCGAGACAGGATTGTATCAAGGCACAGATCTGGGGATGGGTACCAAAACATTCCTGCAGCATTGAAGGTCCCCAAGAACACAGTGGCTAACATAATTCTTAAATAGAAGAAGTTTGGAACCACCAAGACTCTTCCTAGAGCTGGCCACCCAGCCAAACTGAGCAATCAGGGGAAAAGGGCCTTGGTCAGGCAGGTGACCAAGAACCCAATGGTCACTCTGACAGAGCTCAAGAGTTCCTCTGTGGAGATGGGATAACCTTGCAGAAGGACAAGCATCTCTGCAGCACTCCACCAATCAGGCCTTTATGGTAGAGTGACCAGATGGAAGCCACTCCTCAGGAAAAGGCACACGACAGCCCGCTTGGAGTTTGCCAAATGGTACCTAAAGGACTTTCAGACCAAGAGAAACAAGTTTCTCTGGTCTGATGAATACAAGATTGAACTCTTTGGCCTGATGCCAAGCGTCACGTCTGGAGGAAACCTGGCACCATCCCTTTGGTGAAGCATGGTGGTGGCAGCATCAGGCTGTGAGGATATTTTTCAGCAGCAGGGACTGGGAGACTAGTCAGGATCGAGGCAAAGATTAACGGAGCAAATTACAGCGAGATCCTTGATGAAATCCTACTCCAGAGTGCTCAGGACCTCAGACTCTAAGCACACAGCCAAGACAACGCAGGGGTGGCTTCGGGACAAGTCTCTGAATGTCCTTGAGTGGCCCAGCCAGAGCCCGGACAACCTGACAGAGCTTGAGGGTATGCAGAGAAGAATGGGAGAAACTCCCCAAATACAGGTGTGCCAAGTTTGTAGCATCATACCCAAGAAGACTTGAGGCTGTAATCGCTGCCAAAGGGGCTTCAACAAAATACTGAGTAAACGATCTGAATGCTTGTGTAAATGTAATATATATATATTTTTTTATTCCAGCAAAAATGTATAAAAACCAATTTTTGCTTTGTCACTATGTGGTATTGTGTGTAGATTGATGAGCAAAAATAACAATTTAATCCTTTTTAGAACGAAGCTGTAACCTAACAGCATTTTGAAGAAGCCAAGCGGCACGGTAAACACAAAGCCCACAGACCGCAATACCCTGCTACATGCAGATAGTATGCACCCCATTCCCCCTATGGGATGGTCTACCATATAGCCAGTTATGCAGAGTTAAACCAATCTGTGGCCACCAGTCCGATTTTGACAGCAGTTTTAAGAACATTACAGATACAATCAAAATGAGAGGCTATAAAGACAAAACTCTTGATGCTGCAATAATGAAAATATCTGAAAAACCAAGAGAGGCATCGCAAAAAACTGAACCAAAGGAGAGTCTTTTGCACTAAGTACACCAAGGGTGTGGAGAAAATGAAAGCAATACTGAAAATGCACTGGCATATTCTGTAATCAGACCAAAAATGTGCACACCTCTTCAAGGAGCCCCCACTGGGGGTCTAAGCGTGGTCACAATATTAGAGACAGCTTGGTGAGATCTGACCTGCCTCCTGAGCCCACTCAGACATTCTTGACACCCATTCCAAATGAGAACCACAAATGTGGCTCATGCGCACAGTGCAATAGCACAACAAAAACATCCCTTTTCAGACACCCATATACAGGTCGAAAAAGACCCCTGTTAGGGGCATCATCTCATGCAAGACCAAGTGAGTAATCTATCTCATCAGCTGTTAATGTGTGAAAACGTACGTAGGGCAAACGAAAAGACAAAACAAAGCATTGCTGAACAACGCAGCTCAATCAGGTGCAAGAACACCGACTATCCAGTATGAGCTCACTTTATTGAACCTAACCATCCTAACTCCTCAAATACACAGGCATTGAGCATGTTGCTCTACCAAGGAGAAGAGGTAACATGTAGATCCTACTACTACAGAGGGAGGCCTACTGGATATCCTATCTAAAAACATTGACCCCTAGTGGTCTGAATATTGATTCTGATCTCAGTCTGTTCTTCTGAACAATTCTTCTCTTCTTTTTTCTCTCTTCTTCTCTCTTCTTTATGAAGTATTATAAATGACTCTATTCTATCTCCAGCTTATCAGCGTACACCCAATATGATCCCCCCGTTGATGATGCTTATTATGCGTGAACAAAAAGATGACATGTAACAATGGTATAGAATCAGCTTGATCCCCTCTGTCGAAGACGCTTGGACCTTCTTTTTTTATATCTTCAGTGGTCTTGTTAACAAACACGCCCCCATAAAGAAAATGAGAATTAAAAACAGGTTCAACCCCTGGTTCGACCGTGGTCTTGCAAAGTTACTCCACCTCAAGAAATGCATTTAGCGAAAGGCTCAGCACACCTATTCTCAGGCTGACTGGCTATCGGTTCAGTCAAATTAGAAATAAGTGCACTCAGGCTACCAGAAGGCCAAAGTTAGTTACTTTAAGGAGCAGTTCTCTCTCTCTAACCCCAAGAAGTTCTGGAAAACGGTCAAATACCTGGAGAATAAACCCTCCTCCTCACAGCTGCCCATGTCCCTTAATGCTGATGATGTGGTTTTTACTGACAAGAAGCACATGGCTAAGCTCTTTAATCACCACTTTATTAAATCAGGATTTCTATAGAACTCAGCCATGCCTCCTTGCCCGTCCAACATTTCCTCATCCTCCACCCATCCTTCTCCCTCTTTTTCCCCTGCCCCGAAACAAATTTTATCCCTGCAGGCAGTCACTGAGTCGAAGGGGCTAAAGGAGCTCCTTAAACTTGACCCCCAAAAAACATCTTGGGTCAGATGGTTTAGACCCTTTCTTCTTTAAGGTTGCTGCCCCTACCATCGCCAAGCCTATCTCCAACCTTTTAACCTGTCTTTCCTTTGTAGGTTCCCATTGCTTGGAAGGCAGCTACGGTTCATCCTTTATTTAAAGGGGGAGATCAAGCTGATCCTAACTGTTATAGGCCTATTTCTATTTTGTCCTGTTTATCAAACGTTTTGGAAAAACTCAATTGACTGGTTTTCTTGATGTCTATAGTATTCTCTCGGGTATGCAATCTGGTTTCCGCTCAGGTTATGGATGTGTCACTGCAACCGTAAAGGTCCTGAATGATGTCACCATTGCCCTTGATTCTAAGCAATATTGAGCTGTTATTTTTATTGACTTGGCCAAAGCTTTTGATACAGTAGACCATTCCATTATTGTGGGCCGGCTAAGGAGTATCGGTGTCTCTCAGGGGTCTTTGGGCTGCTTTGCTAACTACCTCTCAAAGAGTGCAGTGTATAAAGTCAGAAAATCTGCTGTCTCAGCCACTGCCCATCACCAAGGGAGTACCCAAAGGCTCGATCCTAGGTCCCACTCTTCTCAATTTACATCAACAACATAGCTCAGGCAGTAGGAAGCTCTCTCATCTATTTATATGCAGATGACACAGTCTTACACTCAGCTGGACCCTCCCCGGAGTTGATGTGTGTTGATGCTAATATTATGTACAATATATAATTATGTTTCCATATGATAACAATAGCCTAATATATTCCATATGCTGTAAACTATTGTCTTTTAACAGTTTCACTTCATTTCATTCTAATCAACCTAATAATTATGACACCCCTCACTACTGTTATTGGTTGCACTAATTGCACTGTTTGTCTACAAAACCTGGTTCAAGCATTCATGGTATTAATGTTTTACCGAGTAGATTACTGGGACTGTATTAGTATGGACTGTGCAACTGTTTGTTTTTATAGCTTACAGTTCATTCGCTGTTGGTCAGCACCTCTACACTAAATAATTGTATTTGTATGTACACCAGCTAATGCTTTTCATTAGTCATGACAATGCAACAGAGATACAGGTAAATCATTTAATTGTAATAATTTAATCAAAGAGGAAAGTCATTCCATAAACCCTGGATGTGATTCAAAAACATCAGGCTACGCTTCCTACTTAATTTTTAAAGACCTTACAGTATCTTCATTATTTAAAAGTACAGTTGATTCCTGATAAGTGCGCATTGTATGCAAAGTGCAAAAAACCTCATTAGTGCATTGTAGCTCAATCGTCCCATTTCAAATACAGCCTGGATAGATACAGGTTATGTGCATGTTCCGGTTAGCTCTCACATATGACTGTCCAAAGACATTGGATTTATCAGGAGTTCACTGTACTTCACATTACTCCATCTTTTGTACATGTTTCTCATTCCTCCCTTTAGCATCCATCTATACATGTACTATTCTCAAACAGGAAGTAGAGGACTGAAAGAACAAGCAGAAAACAGTACAGAAAGGGGCTGACAACACTGTCTCCTTGTGGACTATATGGAGCAGTACAGGCAGGGCAAGGGGATGCTCTATGCTTCGGTAGGCTACATACTGGTTATATCTGGTAACATGGAGCAGTACAGGCAGGGCGAGGGGCAGCCTCCTTTTTCAAGTGTTAATGGCATGTCCACAAGTACAGTGAAATGCCTTTATTGCTAGCCTCAAACCTAACAATGCAGTAAGCAATATGTATCAATAAAAAACGGTTCATGCTTCTGTTGGCTACATACGGGTTGGTCAAACTTCTAACACATGGAAATATCAGTGGTTAACACAGGGTTGACTGAAAATAAGCTGTATTCTCTACTTACAAAACTAGTTCTGAACTTTACTAAAGGCTTGTAATAAACCCTGATGCACCCTCAGAGAGCCTCCCATGCTGTTTACAACCCCACCATGTGCAGGTATGTTTCCTCCATTCAACCATGTTTTCTGGTGATGACCTCAGGCATCATTGGGCTTTGAGTTTCCTGTGGTTGTGGTGGCATGATCCATACTCACGACATCTGGTCTTGTTTGTAGAGTAAAGCCTACAGGGGTGGGGGCAGATAGAGAAGTAAATGAATGAGATCACATGTTTTGTTAACTGTCAGAAACCAAACCCCTGCTCATCCAGGTCAATAGATCACAGAAGTGCTCAGAATGATGAAAAGTGAAATAATCTAATAACGAGTGACTATAGGGCTATATCCCAAATGGTGCCCTATTCTCTAAAGTGCACTACTTTGGACCAGAGCCATGTGGAAATAGGGTGCCATTTGGGACGTAGTCTAGAGTATTTCAGGGTCACTGACGATAGCTGAAGTGTGTCCCACCCACCTCCTCTGGTAAAGGTAGAGGAGAAACAGAATCTCATCCCTGAAGCAGCCCAGCTGGTGGGATGGGTGTGTGCTGAAGACACAGGCAAAGGCATCGTTGACGAATGTATTGACTGCCTAAAGAGAAGGCACAAGAGTGCTTAATTCTCACTCTGAATGCACCCCCAATGAAACCCTATTCCCTACATAGTGCACTACTTTTGACCAGGGCCCATAGGATGCACTATGGAATAGAGGGCCATTTGGGATGCATACACAGTGTCAATGTGAAGAAGAACAGACAACTTGATGACACTTTAGATGAACTTTAGGTAAGCAGCTGCTTATTGCTCCAACAACAACAATGAATTATATTATAAAACAGTTACTACTCACTTTATACATCAATACGTTCCATTGCAAATGGCCCACAGACTTCAACTGAAGAAGAACAAGAAGAAGAAAAGAAAGCGAGGATTTGTGTCAAAACAGAACATCTTACTCAGGGCTCATTATGCTCTAAATTAGGACAAAGTAAGACAAACCTTGAAGTTAATGAACAGCTGAGGAGCCATAGAGAGGAATCCAAAAGCATAAATCCCTGCAGGGGGAAGCCCAGTTTCAGTTGGAATTATTGACATTACCCACTAATACAAGATATAGGATCTTAATTTGACCTTTATTGTCAAAGCAAAATAATGCTGCAGCAACATGATTTGAATGTTTAGTTCATGTTGCTTGATTGGTGGTTAAGCTATTAGCTGGCCAAAAGTAGGCTATATGTAACGTGCAATAACGTTGCACATATAACCGTGTGTTAGTGTGGGTATTCAGCAAATTTATGTCAATCACGAAGCTTATCTGCATTTAGGCAGTGCAGGAAAAAGTCTATGCAACAAAAGTGATCAAATTCAGATCCTACATCTGTAGTCGCTAATAAAAAAAAAGGTATTGTCCATGAAAAAGTAGCCTTGTGAACCAGCCTGATCTCTCAGTAGGTCACATTCTGTTTCACTTCACAGTACAACAAATAGTGAGTGCATCGTTCAGTCTGCTTGACCAGGCTACTGTTAAAGATCTATATTAAATATTGTATTTGTGTGATCAATTGATATTCAATTCAAAATATAACCCCCAAGGAGGGTTGATAGAGTATGTGTAAACTTACCACTGACAAGGCTGTTGATTAACCATGAATAGTAGCTGTCAAAATAAAATGTGAATATCAGAAACGTTGATGATCAATGTCCTCATCAAACCTATTGAATTATATTTGAAATGTAATTCAACTCCAGACGTGTCTTACTTTTTATACCTCAGGTATACCAGAGAGAAGATGGCTCCACTAATAGACAGAGGGTACACTAAATAAGACAGGCATTTCATTGCCTAGAAAATGGAGAACTGCATTAGAAAAGAGTTGTCTGCTTGATTTATGGTATTAGTGTCAAGAGGAACCAAACACACCACTAATTCAGCACTTACCTGTGTGTCATGTTGTATAGTCTTTCTCTCTGACTCATCAAATTTACCAACCTGAAGACAACCAGTTTCAATGAATTATCCTGAATTTATACAACTATTTGTTTTTAAACACTAAAAGATACATTTATTTCAATCTGTTTTTTCAATAACAGATTCTTAATTAAATCAACATATAGTCATTGTCCCTCCATGCACACAGCGTGAATAAACTATTTCTACATTTGTTTGTAATACTTACATGAACGATAGACCTAGAGGTTCTCCACTGTAGCTGTATTTTGGACACCTGTTTGACCTTCCATACCTATAGGTAGAGGGAGAAGAAGGAATTCATGAGACCTGGTATGGTAACACGGAACCTTCTGCCATCCCCAGCTATGGTTGGCAAAAAGCATTGATTATTTCTATTGATGTTCTAAATCCTTTCCAAACTGCTGATTCATACCTCAATTGTGGTTCCTATTCCAACAGGAATGAGACCTAGCAAGCTGCTTCGTTCCTCCAGCATTTTCAGGAGAATCACTATGGTGCTAAAGCATCTCCACAGCACTGGAACAGAACAGCATAGAGAAACAGATAGAGCTGGGTTAGTTCTGAGGTAGATGGGAGTAGATCAGTAGATTAGAGTGCTGCTGGAGGTAGCGTTTGTGGGCGGATGGTGGGTTTATCCAGAGGCCTGCCTTGGATAACTATCTGTAGTACTGATACCCAAATCTACACAAACACCATATATCTGTCCCAAATGGTACCCTATTCCCTATGTAGTGCACTACCATGGTCAAAAGTAGTGCACTATAGAGGGAATAGGGTGCAATTTGGAACGTATTTTAAGCCTGACACCTCATCTTCCCTAACTCAGTTAGGAAATTGGCATGAAAACTTGGATGCAGAAATAAGAACATGAAATGCATTATAATAAAGATGTATTTTACTCCTCCCTCACCCTCACCTGTTTTGCGAGACATGCCCACCATGTTTTTCTTCTTCCTCCAAAAGCTTATGTCATTTTTAAAGGCCAGGAATTCAAATATGAACTGAAAAATGAGACAAAGAAAACTGTAGATGGCTGACATGATTTGAAATGATCTTTGTGATAGAATTCATGAACTCTCATAGAAAAATCACTTACATGGAATGCGGTCACCAAGGTAGTCAATGCTAACAGGTACAAGTTGTTGTCCACAAGAACACCTTTGATTTCATCTATATTCACCTCAGTGAACCCTGTAATAAATAAAGCAAAAAAAGTCATTTTACAAGAGGTTGACAAAGGTATGTTGTTATCTCAGTAGTTTAAAAGGAGGGCTAAAGTAATAAACTAACCAAAACGTTTCAGTGAAAACATTACATCCTGCATGTGGATCCAGAGACGGAATTGCCTCAGCGATAGGCCTTCGTAGGATATTGTAAGAGGTAGTTTGGTTGTGGAGCCGTTAATCTCCTACAAACACATGTTGTAAAAACAAGTATCCTCCAAGCCCTGTTTGTGAGGCATGTTTTAATGTTCTTCAAAGTAGTATTTATAACTGTAATATAATTTACAAGAAGAGTAACATCTCACCATCATGTCCTTTACCCTGACGCTGAGTTCATCAATATGTAAAAGTGGGAGATATACCATCCTGTTCTCATCCTGAAATCTAAAACACGAAACAAAATATCTGAAATACAAAACATCAATATTTCTCACCACCTCTGTAGCTGGCTCTGCATAATGTGAGTGATGCTGTGCTATATAAGTGTACTGTAGGTCTTATAGTGCACACCCACTCCACAAATAAACACACTCACACAATACAAACATTTTATATGAGACTTACACTCTCATGTAGCGCCGGACATCACTTGGCAAGGTCCCTCTGTTGAAGGTGAAGTCCTCTGACATCATGTTTAGGGTTAGACGGGACCTCCAGTGAGAGATG
The DNA here is from genome assembly GCF_021184085.1 of Oncorhynchus gorbuscha. Taxonomy (NCBI): domain Eukaryota; kingdom Metazoa; phylum Chordata; class Actinopteri; order Salmoniformes; family Salmonidae; genus Oncorhynchus; species Oncorhynchus gorbuscha. The sequence continues at coordinate 887,138 of NC_060191.1, forward strand.
GGTCTGTCTTCTACTCGAGGAGCAGTGGCAGCATGTTTCTGACAAAATGCAAGACCAGGAGAAGCCATGAAGGAGATGATCAAATGGGTCAACCAAACAGAGCAGTTACAGCTGATCTTTTGCCAGTCCAGACTGAAACATAGAGGAATCGTTTTGTTGTCTTACTTTGAGGACCTCTTTAGCAGAGCTGAGATTTTTTCGGGACATCATGTAGGTGCTGAGCTGGGCAACATGATGGACCTGCCGGTTATCCTGCAAGGGAGACACTCCACACTTGTGTACATAAACCAATGTGTGCAGAGTCCCGTTGTTACGTGTTGCCAACGGCAGGGATACATTCACCACCCTTTAAATCAAGAAAAGCAGTGGTGACAGGTGAGAGATACAGGCTTCTGTCCCAAATGACACCATAGTGTCTATATAGTGCACTACTTTAGACCAGGGACCATAGGGAATACAGTGCCATTAGGGATGCTTTATACTCAACTAAAAGTGACATGCTATTTTTACGCCACATGACTGCAGATATAAATGGGACTTCGGCCTACCTTTCAAATTTAGAATGTATGTCAAAGTCGTCTATCTTGATGATGAGGTTGAGTTCACTGTGGTCAGGCCTCAAACTGGAGAAAATGCTGAGCTGTTAAAATAAATGAGACTTCGCATTGATTCAATTCAATGTATCTTTATGGGCTCTGAAAGACACTTCTTGTGCACCATGGTCACTAATTAAATTGTGATGCATGAATTCTCTGACCAAATACAATAGCTAAAAATGATTAATTGCACTAAAAACCTACCCTAAATCTAGGGTTTCACTGCAGTATGTGTAAGATCAAGGCCACTATTTACCTGGAGACGGGGTCTTTCTGCAAGGTAGGAAGAAATGCAGTCTCCTTTACCTCTCACAAGGCTTGGTGTACACAAAGCCATAAATCACCCAGCAGGTGTGTGACATATACACGACGAACACTCCTAGTAATATCTTTGTCAGATAAGTCCTTTTGAATAGGTCCTTTGAACTCGTCGGCTTTGAATAGCACGAAGGGAACATACTGGTATGAAATGTAAAAATAAAAAACGACCAAAACGAATGGTGGACATTGACAGCTAAAGCTATGAGTATAGGACCACAAAAGTGCGTCAATGATATCAGAAAATATACAATTGTCAAATCAGGCGCATCATGCCGCTCGGCATCTTCTAACCCAGAACTGTATCCAGGCAGCACGCGGAGACGCCTATTCGGTGGTGGTGACGCTGCGTCTCCTCGGTCTACGTCACGTCAAATACTGGGTGACGAATGGGTGCCCACAATGTGAAAACACAGCCCTCAATGTGATGTATATTTTCAGCATAGGGAAATTACATTTCGTGGAAGTTGGAAAATGTGTAAGGTGTTTTGTTTCTTCCCGAACATTTACGGAAATTTCAAGTAAGGTTTTCTTTCGTTAAGCAAATTCATTGGTTGAAATGGATTCATCCTTTCGAGTTCAGGGTCATACACGAGCACGTGTTACTGTAACACCAAAACACCCCGATGTCTGCTGGTTGTAGTTGCTCAGATCCAGCTGTCCCTGTGTTTAGGAGGAATAACGTATCTTGGATTTAGCTATACCAGCTGCAAGCCTATTGTTATTTGTTATTTTACTCACATATGGCATGTTTTTGCGACTGTGCGACAGGTTGAGAAGTTCGTTCGGGAAGCACGAGCTAGTCTCCTGCTAGCAGCACATACATTTGTTCGCTAACGTTAGCAGTTAGCTAACTTACTAACTATCGCCTTGTTTGCGTGCTAACTAGCTAAATAAAGTGGATACCTAGTTAGTTTTACAAGTGCATGCATTCAACTGAAATGTGTCTTCTGAATTTAACCCAACACCTCTGAATCAAAGAGGTGTGGAGGGCTGCCCTAATCGACATCTACGTCTTCGGTGCCCGGGAAACAGTGGATTAACTGCCTTGCTCTGTCAGCTCGGGGATTTGATCCATCATTTTACCCGACTTTGGACTGAAACGGTTGTATGATTTTGCAGAACAAACCACTGTCTTTGCCCAGTGCTACGTAGCCAGCTGATAAGTTTACTAGCTACCTAGCCTACGTTAGTGATTCTGTTCCGGATGCAAGTGGAATAACCAGTAATGCAACTGATCAGCTGGCTAGACCAACAAAGTAGCTAAATAACCAAGGACACTTTGCTAAAATGCAGTGGTGGTGAACAAAGCAATGGAAGCTTGTTTCAAGTCGTTCACCATTGGTGGTCTTCGGAGATCTCTGGACATTAAATTCAGGGTCCTCACCGGCTGTTTGACCTGCAGAACAGTGAGTTGTTCCAGATCACCTATAAAATGCCAACTCTCCAAGCATCAGCCGGTGACGAGGGGGAAAGCAACACTGTTGCGATCATGTCCGTCTGGTAGGCGATGTAACATTTTTACTGTTATGGCTAGACCTAGCTGCACAAGGCTACTCCCGCCTCCAGTAGTTGATTTAGAGGTGTTGGGAAGACTACATACATGTATTTGTTTAAGAGACATCTGGATACTGTGTATCAGGATTGTGTGGCCGTTTACACAGGTGGTTCAAAAGATCCAAGGACAGGATGTACTGGGTCAGCATTTGTAGTGCAGGGATGTGGGGTGGAAGTCAGGAAACGTATTACAGATTATCTGGCTGTGGAGCTGATGGCCATACTGTTGGCCTTCCAGTGGCTGGAGGAAGTCAAGCCAGACAGAGTAGTTATTTGCTCTGATTCATGTGCAGTGTGAATGAGTCTCCAGTCCTTTAGCTCACGTAGCAGACAATACCTGCTTTACAAAGTGCTACAAACCCATGGCAGGAATAGACAGATTAGTATACAGAAAAGATTGACTTGGGTCCCAGCCCATGTAGGGGTGGAGGGGAACGAGGCAGTTGATGTACTGGTGAAACCAGCACTTAGTAGTGTTGATGTCGTCTTTTCAATGAGCCATGCAGTGGCAAAAAGCCTGATGTGGACAGTGAAGGTGCAGAGATGGCAGGAGCAGTGGAATAGAGATACTATGGGCAGGCATTTATTTCAAGTACAGAGGAAAGTTGGGGAGGACGCCAGGAAAGAACAGAAGAGAGGAGGCTATTTTTACAAGATTAAGGGCGGGACACAACCAGTTGAATATGTCCTTAAATGTGACGGGAAAGCATCCAACAGGAAAGTGTGGTTATTGCCAGGAAACAGAGACTGTGGAGCAGGTATTGCTACACTGTGGGCAGTATCAGAGGGAAAGAGAGAGGCTGAGATCTAATATGAGGGATTAGGGGAAACAGGAAGTTAGTTTAGAGTATATTGAGTAGAACGTCATTAGATATAGTCTCAAATATTTAATATTTTTGAAGAGCAACGGGGCTGGCAGGTAGGATTTAGTTTCTCCCGTCTCTGGCCCACACTCCAGTACAGTAGGTCATGCACCATAACATTGGATGCCAACTGCTGATAAACCCCCCCTGAAAAGGAAGACCTAGCTGCAACACAAATGTTGTTGTTGGCTAATGGATTATTAATGTTGTTTAATTGGCAGCATATTTAATTCGCCATAGAGGAACTGAGGCATCCCTCTCCAGTGTGGCTCCTGCTTTTGTTGTGGTAAGTGGCAAGTTTTAGTTGTGTCAATCATATGCAGTTTGAAATTGTTATTCTAGTCTCTCCTAAATGTTATGTCTGTCAGCAGTATATCGGACATGATCAAATGTTTATCAAGATTGACAATGCCAACATTCTATAAAAATAAAAAAGGTTGCTTCTGAAAATGCAAGAAGAGAGAGAACCAATGTGTCAGTTCTTTGTTCTACCTATATAGTTCACCTGAGGGAGTGTGTGGAATGTATCTAGAAGTTCTACAGCAATATACTGGCAGTAGCTACAACTGTGCTCTTCTGTCATAGATGAAATTTGACAAAGATGGAAATGTAACCACATTTGGTAAGTATTGGAACATCTATTGTCCCCATTAGCTTGCACATTATTTGCTTTTGTTTCGTTTTCTGTTCTCACAAGGACTGCATCGAAATGAAATAGTTTATTGTACTTTGTTACTGACAAGGTATTTGCCCTTCCTATAAGTTTTGAGTGTGACTTCTGACCCCTGGTCTGATTCCTATCTCAGAGAAGAAGAAGATGGAGCTGTATCATGAGCTGAGTCTGCAGGCCAGAGACCTCAGGTTCCAACACCTCACCAGCATCACCGCTAGGAACAACAACATCATCATCCGCATGGAGGTAGCTACATATTGTTTTTGTTTCGTGTTACAGCGTTATGCTGAAGGTACTGTTAGCTAAACTGCTGCGTTTGTCACCTGTCGTGACAGCTAGCCTCAAGTTATCCTCTAACTTTTAGAGAATCCTATGATTAAAAAAACAAAGAAAATCGCACACTAGAAAAGACAGGTGACCGAACTTGACTCGTTTTTGCACCTGAACCGAGTCTGTTCTTGTGTCTTCAGGCCTTGAAGGCAGTCGTGACCCCAATAGCCTGTTGGTGTTGGATTTCCGAGGTCTGGGATTGGAGAGGTGGCTGGTCCTGGAGTTGGCTCCACAGTTGAATGGGGATCATGGAGCTCTGGCCACTCATTCACTGCCATTTGAGTTCAGAGCCCTTGAAGCTATTCTGCAGCACAGGGTAAGACACACGCTACGTAATCACTCATTTAATATTCATTTATCACAACAATTGTTCACACTTTATTTGGATAGTCCCATAGTATGACCATGAGTAGATCATCAATATCTGTTGATAAGCAACTGTTGCTACGGTAAGGGTTGAGTTCAGGGTTCGGATCAATCAATTAAATTTATTAATTAAGCTCTTTTTACATCAGCAGATGTCACAAAGTGCTATATAGAAACCCAGCCTAAAACCACAAACAGCAAGCAATGCAGATGTAGAAGCACGATGGCTAGGAAAAACTACCTAGAAAGGCAGGAACCTAGGAAGAAACCTAGAGAGGAACCAGCCTCTGAGGGGTGGCCAGTCCTCTTCTAGCTGTGCCGGGTGGAGATTAAAAGAGTACGTGACCATTAAGGGCAGATTGTTCTTCAAGATGTTCAAATGTTCATAGATGACCAGCAGGGTCAAATAATGATCAGTGGTTGAAGAGGGTGCAACAGGTCAGTACCTCAGGATAAGGGTTAGTGGATAGTTAGTTGATATGTTGTTGACAGTTATTGAACATCTACAAACCATCTACTTGGGACTATCCAAATAAAGTGTCACCTGGTATTTGTTTATGCATGTATGTGTCTGTTTGTTTTGTGTATAGGTAAATACCCTTCAGGCTCGACTGAATGAGGTTCACCCTGTCATCCTGGACATTCTAGAGTCTCTTGTGGATCCTAAACTACTCTCTGCAGATCGCAGCAAACTGCATATACTTCTTCAGAACAGCAAGAAGTGAGTGGAAAAGCAATGCCAGTCACATCATGATACGGAGCGTTGCTGCTTTTGCATGTAACATTTGGTTCATCTTATCAAGGCAGATCCTCTATTATGGGCATTGGGCCAGTAACTGAAAGGTTTCTGGTTCGATTCCAAGCCGACTGTGTGAAATATCTGTCAATGTGCCCTTGAGCGAGGCACTTAACCCTAATTGCTCCTGTAAGTCACTCTGGATATAAGCATCAGCTAAATGACTTAATCTGTACTACACCTGCAATACATTTAACACCTATGGTTATAGTTGGGCCAGGGCTATTGTATGGATCTAGAAGGCGTGGCTGGTTTAGCTCTGTGAGGTCAATCTCATTCAATCTCAGACTTCCAACTGGGATTTTGGGGAAAGTTACCAGAATTTTTCAATCCTAACTGTTTTCTGCCCAGCCTGTCAGAGCTGGAGACAGACATCAAGGTCTTCAAGGACAGTCTGCTGAAGATCCTAGACGAAGAGGAGATGATCGAGGAGCTTTGTGTCACCAAGTGGACGGATCCACGTGTGTTGTAAGTGAAATTTCAACATGCAGATTTTGTAGGCGCATGGTACTTCATGAGATTATTTGTGTTCATTGTACACGTTTTCATTATGGTGGGAGTGAGCTGACAACGGGAGGGTTGCTGGCGTCAATACGTCAGGGGTCACCCTTGATATAAACCTCCTGAACTGCTCATTGGGCACAGCACTGTGGCTGCTCTGTGGTCCAGCCTTTTAAGCCTAGTCTGTGAGTGTGTCTGAGGGGTTGGTACAGCAGAAGACACATTTCTCTCGTATGGATGAATGTCTTTTTTTCTTCTTAAGGCTTGTTGGATGAAGGCTTTATTGGTCTCTCTTGTTGTTGTGTGTGTCTCTGGAGGCAGTGAGGAGAGCAGTCTGGGCATTGATCATGCTGAGGAGATGGAGCTTCTCCTGGAGAACTACTTCATGCAGGCTGAGGAGCTGGGCAACACGACCAGGGAGCTCAAGGGCCTGATAGACGACTCCGAGAGTGTTATCTTCATCAACCTGGACAGGTACAGACAACTAAACCCTGTCTGCGTCCTTGTTTCCTAATATAGTGCAGTACGTTTGACCAGGGCCCATAGGCCTCAAAAGTAGTCCACTATGTAGGGAATAGGGCAGGGGTTCTCCAACCTTTTGGGCCCGGGGACCCCTTTTGTGATTGAAAATTCATCAGGGACCCCCTCATCAGAACACAACTCGAATGAGATAAAAACAAATAGCATACAAAAAGTTTTTCTATAACTTCAGCAGTGCATGGCCAGACGAACCAAGTCTGGGGCCCTGGGAAGGAACATTTTTAAAGGCCCATCTCTTGACATTAGAGAGAACATTTTGCAGTTTTCAAGCTAATATCCTGTAATTCTGCACATTTTGTCACGTGGCAGAGATTATTTTGTTGTTGCAGCTTTAAGAGACAAAACGTTGTAGTTTTAAAGCTTCAATGAGTTCCAAATGTATAGTTGGTGGAGTACTGTGTATATCAATATCCCTGCGAGCCTCCCAGGCCCATGTTGCCTAGGGTTAAAAACATACATTGTAGATGAATAATATTATATTTGATTGTATTACACACTAAACTTATTTCACAGATCCCTTGGCCAAAATGTGTTTAACCTGTTGTTAGTAATATTTAAGGGGGGCTGCCAGTTATGCATCTCTGGTATAGTGTAATAGTCATGCTGCGTCCATACAAAATATGCTGGCAGAATTATCTAGCTAGACAAAAATAAACCAGTTTAAGTGTATTGCTGATTTAACTGGCTTTTGGTAGACTTCATTTGTCCTGATGTTGTTTTCTGTTCTAAGCTGCATTTAATGCTATCAGGGGAACTAGCCTGTTTTTCCAACTGCTGAACATGGCATTTTCCTTTTCTCCTGTTGTTAATTGGCTTAACCAGCTCTCTGTTAGTCAGGCCTAGTTTGTCACCATCCCATTTCCATCTGTCCCCATGGGCCATGGCCCACCCAGTCACCGGAACGTGATGATGCGTCTGAACCTGCAGCTCACCATGGGGACCTTCTCACTCTCCCTATTTGGCCTGATGGGGGCGTCGCCCTCGGGATGAACTTGGAATCCACGTTTGAGGAGGTTAATGATATGTGTTGATGATAAAGCTTTAACCTTATAAATGACACGTGAGACACTTTAACAATGAGTTTGTTAACCTGGCAACACATGCTCATTGTAAACTAGCCAGCTGCAGCAATGTAATATTGCTAAATGGCAGATGACCCTGAGGTGAAGGATGACTGGCTCAGTGTGTGGTCCATAGAGATATAACGCTAGATCGAACAGAGTTTTATCTATGGTGTCGTGTTTGTTCCCCCAGGACCCCAAGGTGTTCTGGCTGGTGACAGGCTTCATGTTCCTGGGTAGTGGACTAATCTGGAGGAGACTGCTCTCGTTCCTGGGTCGACACCTTGAGCCTACCGTCCCCCACAGGTAATTTAATAGTTAATTATTATTTATTTGGATAGAAATGTGTATCATCTAATATGTAACGTGTATAACTCACTAATGGTCAATACCAGCCCCTGTCTGACATCTTGACCATGCTTAAGCTCAGGGTTTCGTCTTGAGATAATTTCCATGGCTTCTGTTGTTATAAAAACCCTCTTTGTCCTCCCTAGATCCCAACAGTTTGGAAGAGAAATCAAATCAACTCAAAAGGAGGAGAGGTGAAGAGTGGACTAAGAGGATAGTTCCTTGTTGCACCACCTCTCTGCTGAGGAATCTGAACTGTTTGACTGTTTTCATAATACAGTGAGATTTTCCACTCGTTTATTGCAGAGGAATGTTTTTTTTCTCTTCATAATCTCAATATCAGTTTTTTTGCAATTGGTTTAAGACTGTTGTAAGTAGTATTCATGTATTTATTAACATCCTGGATATATTGTTATAATGAAGAACACTGTATACCTCCATCTGTATTCAAGGATACTGCACCAATTCTTACTGTCCAAAAACATGGTCCCACTGTTCACCAAAACCACTGTTCAAATAGTTTTGACTGGCTATACAGCTAATAAATAAAGACATTGAGTACTGAGCAGTCTCCAACTTTGAAAGAACTAAAACCCAAGGACCTTTCCTGTTTCAGCATGACAATGCAGCTATTCACAAAGCGAGGTCCATATATAAATGGTTTGTCGAGATCGGTGTGGAAGAACTTGACTGGCCTCCACAGAGCCCTAACCTCAACTCCCATCGAACATCTTTGATATTAATTGGAACGCCGACTGCAAGCCAGGACTAATTGCCCAACATCAGTGCCCGGCCTCATAATGGAAGCACGTCCCCGAAGCATGTCCCCGCAGCAATGTTCTAACATCTAAACTCAGCAGTTTCTTTTCAGCAAACTTAACGTGTAAATATTTGTATAAACATCAAATTCCAAGTTCCACAGACATGTGACTAACAAATGGAATGTGTCCCTGAATAAAGTGGGGGGTCAAAATCAAAATTAAGTCAATATCTGGTGTGGCCACCAGCTGCATTAAGTACTGCAGGGCATCCCCTCATGGACTGCACCAGATTTGCCAGTTCTTGCTGTGAGATGTTACCCCTCTCTTTCACCAAGGCACCTACAAGTTCCTGGGCATTTCTGGGGGGAATGGCCCTAGCCCTCACCCTCCGATCCAACAGGTCCCAGATGTGCTCAATGGGATTGAGATCCGGGCTCTAGAACACTGACAGTCCTGTCTTGCAGGAAATCACGCACAGAATGAGCAGTATGGCTGGTGGCATTGTCATGCTAGAGGGTCATGTCAGGATGAGCCCGCAGGAAGGGTACCACATGAGGGAGGAGGATGTCTTCCCTGTAACTCACAACGTTGAGATTGCCTGCAATGACAACAAGCTCAGTCCGATGATGCTGTGACACACCGCCCCAGACCACGACGGACCCTCCACCTCCAAATCGATCCAGCTCCAGAGTACAGGCCTCTGTGTAACGCTCATTCCTTTGATGATAAATGCAAATCTGACCATCATCCCTGGTGAGACAAAACAGCGACTCGTCGGTGAAGAGCACTTTTTCACAGTCCTGTCTGGTCCAGCGACGGTGGGTTTGTGCCCATAGGCGACGTTGCCGGTGATGTAAATGTAAATGTAATGGTGAGGACCTCCCTTACAACAGGCCTACAAGCCATCAGTTCAGCCTATTGCGGACAGACTGAGCACTGATGGAGGAATTTTGCGTTCCTGGTGTAACTCGTGCAGTTGTTGTTGCCATCCTGTACCTGCCCCGCAGGTGTGATGTTCGGATGTACCCCGCAGGTGTTGTTACACGTGGTCTGCCACTGCAAGGACGATCAGCTGTCCGTCCTGTCTCCCTGTAGCTCTGTCTTAGGCGTCTCAGTACAGACATTTATTGTCCTGGCCACATCTGCAGTCCTCATGCCTCCTTGCAGCATGAGCAGGGACCCTGAGCATCTTTCTTTTGGTGTTTTTCAGAGTCAGTAGAAAGGCTTCTTTAGTGTCCTAAGTTTTCTTAACTGTGACCTTAATTGCCTAACGTCTGTAAACTGTTCCACAGGTGCATGTTCCTTAATTGTTCATTGAACAAGCATGGGAAACAGTGTTTAAACCCTTTACAATGAAGATCTGTGAAGTTATTTGGATTTTTACGAATTATCTTTGAAAGACGGGGTCCTGACAAAGAGATGTTTTTTTTCTTCAGTTTAGTAGAAAGCCTTCTCAGAAGAGTGGAGGTTGTTATAGAAGCAAAGGAGGGACCAACTCCATATTAATATCCATGATTTTGAAGAGCTTTAATAATATAATAATAATAATAATATATGCCATTTAGCAGACGCTTTTACTGTAGTGTCATGTAGTGTAACTCACGTTTTCATCCTCAGGTCCAACATAACTATTGTGCCATTCACATACAGTAATATAGTATGTATTTATTAGTTGTATCATTCACAAAATGGTCACTGCCATGCTGTTTGTCATTACAAATTAAATACAAATATAGGACAAAACCATTCACTACAAGAGAGACCTAAGACAACAACATAGCATTGCAGCAACACATATAAATAAGGAACATCTCTCTAATGTGATATCATACCCCTTCATCATTAACAGTCGAATGGAGGGTAAAATAGCCAATATGTCCATATGTGAAATATTTAATAATTCATCAAATAAAGTATTACATGTGGGGTATTGGTAGGCCTTTTGTGTCTACACTAGTGGTGCGCGGGTCAGCTGTTTGTTCACCCGCAAGCAATTGCAAATAACCCATCTGCAACCGCCGGATTATATGTTATAAAGTGAGAATCTGGGGTCCACACCCAACCCGCATATATAGAGAATGCGCTAGGCTACAGTCGGAGAATGCAGAGTGATATTTTGAGAGGGGTGCAGGATTTGTTTTTGCCTGATTTCGGTATTTATGCTTATCATTTTGGACATTTTGGTTGGCTTCTGTCATAATATGTTGCTTTAGAAGACTAAATAAACCCGTGCTCAACAGAATGTAATAGATCGATAGAATGAATGCTTTAATATAGTTGACATCGGTAAAGTTCTCTCATCTTTCGCGGAGCAAAGAAGTTTAGGGACTGGGGAGAAAATACAAGAAAGCAACAAAAAAACGGAAAAGTTTTTCTGTGCAAAATGTCCAAATGATATTAGTTTGACCGGTTGTAAGCCAAAAGTAAACTGTGAAAACGACCCAACATGTTTCTGATAATATTTGAGTTCGGCTTCGAAGCATATTTTATGTGGTTTAAATTGAAATACTATCAGATTTTATTATGAAGACAGCACCCAGATGTTATCTACAGTAACTGAGCATGGCATTCTCTCAAAATGCAGAACGAAATACATTTTTCCCCACTCCTGTACCCAAATCCACATTTGACCTACATTTGGTATATCATTTTACAGCAAGAAATGCTTACTTCTGCACGAGTTAGGCTATTATTAAGGATATAGCCGTATTCGCACGGGACTAGTATTACTAGAGAACGTTGGTTAAGAATGTATTATCCCAGAATGTCCGTTATTCCACATAACAATTAGGACAGGATAGTTTTTTTCCCAAACTGCCCCTGTAAATCTCTCTTTTTATCTATAAAATGACCGTTATGACGGAATCGTGGAGGTTTTTTTCTAGGCGTGAAGAAATGTAAAAAAATGCAGAACCTCAATATAGCCTATAAAAATATCACAATAATGTAATGACCCTAAACCCGTCCACCCCGCAGATAAAACCGCGGGACTGCCGGTTATGAGTCAACCGCTAGTGGTTTTATGAATGTTGATAATGTGTTATGTAGATGTGTATAAATCGTGAAATGTTTGCCTTATCATAACGTGGTATACTTATCAACTACAGCACTTAACATAGTAATGTCCACATAATTGACAATGAACCGGTGGGGATGACTACTTTGACTCAACAACATCAGCCCTCAGAAGAATCAAGAAAATATCTCCTTCAGATTACCTACTGAAAGTATTAGCTTGGCTGTATCTTAAATTGTCATTATGCAATTCCACTCATCCTCTCTCCTAGCCTCGCTTCCTTCTCAACCATATTGAAGGAGAAAGTCCAAGTTCCCCTCCCAGACCTACTCCTTCAACCATATTGAAAGATAATGTCCAAGTTCCCCCTCCCAGACCTACTCCTTCAACCATATTGAAAGATAATGTCCAAGTTCCCCTCCCAGACCTTCTCCTTCAACCATATTGAAAGATAATGTCCAAGTTCCCCTCCCAGACCTTCTCCTTTAACCATATTGAAAGATAATGTCCAAGTTCCCCTCCCAGACCTTCTCCTTCAACCATATTGAAAGATAATGTCCAGTTCCCCCTCCCAGACCTTCTCCTTCAACCATATTAAAAGATATGTCCAAGTTCCCCTCCCAGACATTCTCCTTCAACCATATTGAAAGATAATGTCCAAGATCCCCCCAGACCCTCTCCAATGCATTTTGAGATTAATCCAGAAAGAGCCCTAATCATGCAGATTCCTTCATTCTATGATTTACTACTCATCATTATAGCTTTGCATACATTATACAATTTACCTTCCATAGTACACAATTGGACCTTCATTTGCCAGTCTAATCAGCTATGTAGTGCTAGGGCAAAAACAAAATGTGTACCCAATGGGGACCTCAGGACCCAGTTTGGGAAACCTTGGTCTAAACAGATAATGTTAGGACAGCAGTCATGTTATTCTGTGTCTTCAAACAACATGAACCTTTTTCATAAAACATGCCTTTGAGCTGTTTTGTATTATTTAATAAAATCTCAATTGCAAGGACTTTGATAATAACATTGTCATTCAGGCACAAACTTGAGTGTATGTACGAATCAACTTTCCCCAACAGGGGAAGCAAAACTGAACTAATCAGACCAAATATTAGATCAAATTTGCCACACTGTGAGCAAGGTATAATCAAAGTATTATTTACATGATAAGCTTTATTTTGTTCTATGATCCCGTCACATTATTACATTTGTATTCATATATTGATGTTTTATTTAAGTAAAGTCAATATCCAAGTCTATAGACAACAGCACATCTAAACCACTTGTCTAACTCATTCCATGAAGGGCCGAGTATCTGCGGGTTTTCGCTCCTCCAATGTACTTGATTGATTGATGAATTAATTAATTATTTTACCAACCAGCTCGTTATTAGAATCAGTTGAGCTAGATTAGGGTTGGAGCGAAAACCTACAGGACGATAGCTCTCCAGGAACAGTGTTGGAGAGTCCTGGCTTAGACCTTTCAATGTATTGTGAGGTGTTATGCTACCCCGGATTCCTGCCTTGGTGTCAGAAATGAGATGGGGCTATCATATCCGGATGGTTCATAACCTGTGTCGGCATACTCTACTAGCCTATCATAACTCATTCACTTGTGGCTATGTCAAATTGTCAATTTAAATTATCACTGCACACTCAAGTGAATAACACTTCTTTATGTTTCAAGTATCTATCAACCAATTATAGAAGACTCTTTCCTAACTACCTTGTTTCCGCAATGAATCTTGCGTTCCAAGCTGGCGCATCCGTACATGTAATAGCGCGTGCTTCCGCTTTTCCCTTTCAGTAGAAAAGTACTAGGAAAACGGGAAATAAACTATTTTATTCGGAGAGAAACATCGAGTGGGGAGGATCTAGTTTTGCTCGTTTTGGAATAATTCGATTGGGAGAGTATAATCTGGGAGAGAGAGTGGTGTCTACAACTGTGAAGATAATTACATCTGTTTTGTATGAGCGCTAGCCAATAGATCTATTTTTCGCCACGGTTTGTTCTTTCCAAAGGAATAATGACGAACACTTGGATACTATTGACTCTCGCGGTGGCGACCTGTTTTATGAGTGAAACGGTGAGTAAAAATTGTCAGGACAAAGAAAGTCATAAAATGTGTTTTGTTATACCTCGCGCGGTAAGGAGCTGCTGAAATGTTTTTTTTTTAACGGGCTTTGGTTTCGATGTACGCTATTTTGCATGCTTGTCTCACTCGAGGTCTTCATAACCTCAGCGAGTAATTTATATCTTGCTGCTTTTACAAGTAAAGAAGTCAATAACTATTCCCTTATGTATGTCCTTATTCCCCTTGTGCACTTCCCATATGACTGAAGTCTTATCACATTGTGGCCCAAATTATCAAGATACATTTTTACAGTTGCCAGAAAGGCACGTGTCTGATTTAATATTTGTGTAAAACCAAATAGTTTATTTACCGTTTGAAAATAGTTTATTTACCGTTTGATTCCACAGTGGTCAAATATGATTTTCAAGAGGCGGTGTGGAACTACAGTCGTCTCTGTTCCTTGGTCAAAACAGATTAAATGTTTCCATTTAACCAGGCTGAGAACACAGGGCATCTCAGTGTTGCCTTTTAACGTGTCTAATAACCTCTATTGAAAGACACGTTAAACAACTACTGAATTGTCCATCAGTGGAGTTAATGACACATTTTATAGGTTTGTATACTTTTCCTCTCCGTCTGCCACTACAGTAGACATGGCTCTATCATTGGCACGGTGATGCCGTTCCCTAACTAACATGGCCATTGCTATTAAACAGCAGTTTTGTAATTGGCTGCAAGGAGCATATGTGTTAATTGGCCCAGCCTTCCAACCTGGATTATTTTAGAAACAAAAATAAAGGCAAGGGCCCTCATCTCTGATTTAAAGTGAATGGGGTGCAGGGTTCTATAGTTGTGATGGTATCAACCTATGGGCATTCTACTAAAGTGAAGGTGGGTGAATGAAGTTATTTTAGGCTGAAGTGTGTTTAACTGTGGTGAAGGCTGCATGCCTCACGTTCCCCTCTAACATTAGGTCAGATTCCTCATTTGGAGCATTGGACTGTATTCGGTCCATTCAGGATATCAGACACCACCATCGCTCATCCCCCTTCCATTTTTCAGCAGAAAACATAAACACCAGCTCTGAGAGGCAGCCATTTTCTCTAATTCATCACATATTGGACAGGACTCTTCCTCCATCACTATCCATCTTTTTGTTCATGTGGAAACAGAGAAACTATTGCTCTAGTTTTATCTCCATATTAAACAGATGTAACACGTCATCACTGATTTGTCACTGAAAGTACTTCATGTACTATACCACTGTCACATGGCATCTGACTTGATGGGTATTAAAGTCAACAGTGAAGAAACATCTGCTGTTTAGATGGAACTGTAATGACTTGTCATATCATCACCAACGTTGTGTAATTGAAAGTGCTTCGTACAGATGTCCCACATCATATACTAAGGCACGGTTGGGAATAACTTCAACAGTATAGAAACATCTAGAGTTGGATGTACTTAAGTCTGAGATCAAGGCTCTAGAAATATGCATGGAAATCCTGAATGAGAAAAGTAATGAAAAACTAGCCTGACAAATAGGATTTCTTGAGAGGATGGAAAATGGTCACATACTTCAGTACTGACTGCTACTCTCATTCCTCCTCTGCCTCAATTAGCTTAGCAAATGTAAAGTTCTCAGTGAAAACCTGGGGGTGGCTAGGCAGCAAGGCACTAGACTGCTGGGTTGTGAGATGGGAAAACCTTGTGATGTACACACCGTCTGTTCTGTATCTATGAAGCCATGAACTTGTCAACTGGATAATGAAACTGTGTAGGTTGTTTGGCTCAGATCTGAAGGTCAATAATGAGATGTTCGTTTTGAACCTTTCTTGACAAATGTAGCTTATGCCTGAAGATTTAGTAAATGTTTGGACTTCTCTTTGTTTGTGTGGATTTGATTTGATTGTACATGGAATTGTGATCATTGCTACTCTGATCATACATCCTAGAGTGAAAGTTAACCTTAATGTAACAATTTTCTAGAATAGTGTGGACCGTGGTCAAATGCAAGATGTTCCATGACTGTGTATGCTGACAGCTTGCTGTGGTGTTATGCCAGCCAACTTTGTTTACCGGTTGAAAAGCATCCTGAGAGAATACCCCTGTCTGCTCTTTGCTAATGGATGTGACTGGTACTAAATGTTCTTTGCCTTGCGTTACTTCCATATATGGTCATACCGGTTTCCGGAAAACAAACACCCACTCCAGATGTTTTTGTACTGTATGTAACTGGCAGACGTGCTCTCAATAGACATTTAGTGTTGTTTTTAGAGACCACTGAAGCTGTATGCGAGTCAGAGGTGACGGTCTGGATGTGAAAGACTGTGTGATCTGGACTCTGAATCCACATGTGCTTTGTCCTCCTGACCCTCTTGGGTTAATTGATGCGCAGAAGGACAGACTGGCAAGCTGTGATAACGATATCAATGCAAAACAGGAACTAATCAGTTTTATTTCCTTTGGAACTACAATCTCGCACAAGATCCTAAGTGGTGGTATTTTCTGCCTGACCTTAATTTGAGAATATTTTAAATACTTATTTTAAAATGTTTCCTGTCATCAGGAGGAGGCCCTCCCCAGTGTTAGTCATGCATGCAGTACACATGGTAGAGTATGTACTGTCGAACCTATCAGCGCTGACTGGATAGGGCTGGTCTGGGAGTCATGCAGCTTCACATGTAAGTGGAGCTGCGCTCCATTGGTATTTCTACTCCTTTTCCCCCAGCTCCCTTTCTGTCTCCTTCTCTCTCAACAGCTCTGGCTTGCCTTTTTATCTGTCCAACAAAGCTTGTCTGGAATTTTAAACATTTTCTGGGTTGAGCTTGTTGCTGGGTCAAATACACAAGCATTTCAGTACACCTGCGATACACATTTTTAGCAGATGTTATTCATGTGATAAATCAGAACTGATTTGAATACTTGTGGGGTTGAGTTTGTTGCTGGGTCAAACTTGTAGGGTTGTGGTTTGACAGCTTTGTCTTATTTGAAAGGTCTGAGATTCTCCACTTAAGTCACTACTTCCCATCTGAAGAATCTGAGTTCTGTCACTTGGGTTAAATCAATGATTTATATTTAGTGATGATTTAAGGGAGGGAAGTTTCTCACAGAGCCTGTGTTGATCTGTCAACACTGGGGATTTTCTTTTTCTCTGCTGAGGATTTTCTGTGTTTTTGTAGAACACTGCTAAGCATGTCACAGATTTTCAAAGAATTTCAACAGTACATTTGGGATCCTTTTCTAGATCCAGAGGGAGCCTGACTTGGCCCACAGCTATCAGAACTGAATAGAAAACACAAGTCGAGATTGATATTTTAGTCATTTAGCAGACGCTTTTATCCAGAGTTACTTACAGGAACAATTAGAGTTAAGGGCCTTGCTCAAGGGCACACCAACACATTTTTCACTTAGTCTGCTCAGGGATTTAAACCAACAACCTTTCGGCTAATTGTCGTCCTGAACCGCTGAGTGTATCCCCCCCCAGAACAGTTCAAATTGTCAGGGCATGGACTCAACAAGGTGTCGAACGCTGTCCACAGGGATGCTGGTCCATGTTTACTCCAATGCTTCCCACACTTGTCAAGTTGACTGGATGTGGTGGACCATTCTTGATACACACGGGAAACTGTTCATCGTGGAAAAACCCAGCAGTGTTGCAGTTCTTGACATGATCAAACCAGTATGCCTGGCAACTACTACCATACCCCGTTCAAAGGCACTTCAATATTTTGTCTAGCCCATTCAACCTCTGAATGGCACACATACACAATCCTTTTCTCAAGGCTTAAAAATCATTTTTTTTAACCTGTATCCTCCCCTTCATCTACACTGATTGAAGTGGATTTAACATGTGGCATCAATAAGGGATCATAGATTTCACCTGGTCAGTCTGTGTCATGGAAAGAGCAGATGTTCTTACCGTTTTGTCCACTCAGTGTGTCTGCTGTTTTATAGTAATCTGTGATGTCTGCTCTCATTTGGTACTGATGCCAGTTGTTCATGGTCTAGTTGCTGATTGTTCTGACCCAGGTGTGGCGTATGGGCCAGCGGTCTGTCTCATGCTTCAGGACTAATTCTTCTGGCTCTTGGGTGACTGTAGTTGTAGATCTTCTTGGCATCATCAAGGCCTGAACAACCTTTGCATAAAGAAGCATGTCATTAGTGTTGAACAGGATCATGAAGGCTATCAGATGTGTCCTGTAACAACTGTAGTTTATACTTGGGACATAGGCCCCATCCTCCTACTGGGATGCCAGAGCACTTCTATGTGAGGCATGTCATTACTTCTATTCACATTGGTATGAGTTTCACATGGTAATATTACAAGTCATATAGATTTACAGAATTTTACCTGGATAAGGTCACATCATGTTGCCCTTCAGCGGGAATATGGGCTCAGTGTTTGGGTCATCGGCAAGGACTCTGGCCTTGGTGTCGGCATGGGCCTGCATCTCCCTCCCGACCAAATACGCCCACATCGACCATGGTGAAGTGGTACTTTGCATTGCGGCCTGTCATCCGGACTATTGTGTAGTTGTAGTACTTGTTACCAGAGTTTGCTGGAGCTCGGATCTGAATGTTTCCCGTCGACTGCTCCTACACAACTGATAAGTCCAACGATCCCAAAACTCTCAGGCGATTCTTGGCCCATTTTGCTACTGAGGGATAAGCAACTAAATCTGCCTTGAGACATGCCAGGTAGCCTGCCAAGCTTCGCTGGCGATGGCAAAACGGTTCTTTCCTAGCTTCTAACTAGCATCAATGCTTTTGCTGTGTGCCTGTAATTGCCAAAACATCCAGAAGTACTGAACATGCCTTCACTTGTCAATGCTTTGCATAGGTCAGACTAAAGACATATTCTCAATTGTCTCCTCTTGTAGTGATCAGTGGACCAACATGCCATTTTCTCCCTCGTGAGAAATAAAAACAATCTCTTCTAATTTGGAGGCAGACATGTTTTGCTTTTGTAGCTAGTTAAATCCTGAAAGTAAATTTGTATCTGGAGTGTTAAGATATATATTTTTAATCCTCAAAGTAGAGTTACAAGCATAACACCAGACATGTAGCTAGCTAGTATTTGTAAACGGGCAAATACATGGGATCCAGACATTTTTAAATGTGGTCGCTAGCTAGAGTGAGTGTCTGGGCCCCTCATGACTCCAACTATGAACATGCACGTGATCTCTACGACGTAAACTGTGTAGGAGGCCTTAAAGCTGTGTGTGGTGGCATCACGTCAACGAATACCACAAACTGGAGACCGATCCATAGCTTCTGTCTGACCCAAGCCTGGGGTATAGTTTAGAACTTGTGAAAAGCTATAATTATAATTGAGCCTGAATGTAGACACTAATTGCTTAGTAATCCTGTCTTTTGAAGTGATTTCATGTGCAGACTCATTTGCTGTCAGCTGTTTACTCTGGCATTAACAGAAAGATATTGAGAAATTCATTGCATATCTGCTTTACGTTAGCTATATTTTACACAACTGAGCTTTGCTTTTCCTTGGCAGCTCCTGAAACTCTCACTCCATGTCCCCTGTTCATGTCTTGCGAAAACTCTGGTAATCCCTGGAATATGACAGTCTCACACCGTGATTACCTGGATGGAAAAATGGAGTTAGAAAATAATGGATTTTTTGTTCTAAATGATTGTTAGATTTTCTGTTTCCCAACTCTTTCAGTACCTCAAAGCTTCACTAGAATTATAAGATATATTTTTAATATGTGCTGGACATAAAGTGG
>NC_060191.1:907196-1022778 GCF_021184085.1 Oncorhynchus gorbuscha
AATAATTTAACCTTACAGTCTCTTCATTATTTCATCTTTATTTAAAGTACAGTTGATTTCTAATAAGTACAAGTGAAAAACTCCATTAATACGTTGTAGCGCAAATTATAGTCCCATTTCAAATACATCCTGGTTACATTCTGCATACATACAGTATGTGCATGTTCCGGTTAGTTCTCACTTAATATTACATTAGAACATTTAGGTCTATCTGTAATATTTGCTGAGGAGAGAAAGGACACCTATTGGCAGAAGCAGGAGAGCTGTGTGGGTGTGGATGGTAGTAGCTCCACTGTTACACAGATCAGACCTACAGCAGGTCACCTGGTTGCCTTTTCCAGGGGATCCGAACCAGCATTGTGCTGAACTCTCTCACAGTCAGCCAAACTGGTACACTGTTTCATCAGGCTTTTCTTATCTCCTGCCAACAGAGAACAACACAGTGTGCTGCCATAACTTTCTCACTCATCATTATTCATGATCCATTCAGGACTATTTGTAATCATGGTAGTATCCACATTAATGTAGAAGTATTTGGAAACATATTCCATTCTTATTTAAATTAAAAATGACTCCAAAAATACACAATACGTGATTTACCTTTCATTTCTATTGGGCACAGAATATTCCAAAACACAACCAAAACAAACAGCAAATGCATTCAACAAATTTGTAGAGTCACAAGCTTGATGTAGTCATTGCGTGCTACGAATATGGGACCAAATCCTTAACGTTATACTACTTTAATACACATATAAGTGAATTTGTCCCAATACTTTTGGTCTCCCTGAAATGGGGAACTATGTACACAAAGTGCTGTCATTTCTAAACGGTTCACCTGATATGGATAAAAATACTCTCAAATTAAAGCCGACAGTCTTCACTTTAACCTCATTTAAAATCCACAGTTCTGGAGTAGAGTAAAAACAACAACAAATGGGTCCCTGTCCCAATACTTTTTGAGCTCACTGTGTGTCTATCATTTCCTCATGTAAGTCACGTGATCAAGTCCTGTCCAATAGATAGACTATTACTTTAGCTTGTACCAACTAACATTAAATAGATTTTAGATTAGAGATATTCAAGACTTAGTAAATCTAGGTTTATAATGAATCAATGATTATGTATTACATCACAGTTTTTCTTTAAAGTGGAAAGTCCCTGGTGCCCTGTGTTTTCTATGATTGCAGTGTATTAACACATTAGGATTAAAACACCAGTTTCACAATTTCCACAGTCAGTTGAAAATGTTTTCTGAAATTCTGATATTGATTAGAATCAGCTTTGGCTGATTGCATTATTCCTCGCGGTTTCCTTACCAGCACTTTCCTCGGTGGTCATACACGTATCCTGAGCAGCCAGGCATGTTTCGTTTGTCTGATTACACTCTGCATTGGAGGCGGTTGAACGGCACGAATAGCATATCAGTGCATCGACTGAAATGACATACAAACTGCAAATAACAAACAGCAACAAGGAGAGCATTCCTTAAATGACAAAGAAATAAAATGACAAACTGAAATGATAACATGCATAGCATTTCAGTGCATTGGCTGAAATGACAAACTGAAATGATAACATGCATAGCATTTCAGTGGATCGGCTGAAATGACAAACTGAAATGATAACATGCATAGCATTTCAGTGCATTGGCTGAAATGACAAACTGAAATGATAACATGCATAGCATTTCAGTGGATCGGCTGAAATGACAAACTGAAATGATAACATGCATAGCATTTCAGTGGATCGGCTGAAATGACAAACTGAAATGATAACATGCATAGCATTTCAGTGGATCGGCTGAAATGACAAACTGAAATGATAACATGCATAGCATTTCAGTGGATCGGCTGAAATGACAAACTGAAATGATAACATGCATAGCATTTCAGTGGATCGGCTGAAATGACAAACTGAAATGATAACATGCATAGCATTTCAGTGCATTAACTGAAATGACAAACTGAAATGATAACATGCATAGCATTTCAGTGGATCGGCTGAAATGACAAACTGAAATGATAACATGCATAGCATTTCAGTGGATCGGCTGAAATGACAAACTGAAATGATAACATGCATAGCATTTCAGTGGATCGCTGAAATGACAAACTGAAATGATAACATGCATTGGCTGAAATGACAAACTGAAATGATAACATGCATTGGCTGAAATGACAAACTGAAATGATAACATGCATAGCATTTCAGTACATTGGCTGAAATGACAAACATATCATGTGAAAGAATTACAGTGTGAGGAGTCATCAACATCATTATTCAAAAGACACATCCATCCATACAATGACAGTTCTGATACCTGACTTTCTGACCTGTCAATAAGATCATGAATGTGGTAAAGTAAAGCAAAATAATATATAGAATAACCAAATATGCAAATAAGTAATGCAGTTTAAACATGCATTTATGACAAATAATCTTATCACTTAAATAATCAAAAGTCAAATTCATACAGAAACATAACGTTATTATATCATTACTATTGTAATTACCTGAGGAAAGGGATAGACTGAGTACCAGAATAAAGGAGAGAGTCCTCATGTTTCTGTCCTGTTTCAGTGTGTCTTGGCTCTGTGGGCTCTGTGGGCTCTGTGGGCTCTGTGGGCTCTGTGGGCTCTGTGGGCGTGTGTGTTTGAACTAACGTTCTCTCATAAGGTCCACCCATAAGACATGTGTACTGTCCACCCATAAGACATGCTTACTGTCCACCCATAAGACATGTGTACTGTCCACCCATAAGACATGCTTACTGTCCACCCATAAGACATGTTTACTGTCCACCCATAAGACATGCTTACTGTCCACCCATAAGACATGTTTACTGTCCACCCATAAGACATGTTTACTGTCCACCCATAAGACATGTTTACTGTCCACCCATAAGACATGTTTACTGTCCACCCATAAGACATGCTTACTGTCCACCCATAAGACATGTTTACTGTCCACCCATAAGACATGTTTACTGTCCACCCATAAGACATGCGTACTGTCCACCCATAAGACATGTGTACTGTCCACCCATAAGACATGTTTACTGTCCACCCATAAGACATGTTTACTGTCCACCCATAAGACATGTGTACTGTCCACCCATAAGACATGCGTACTGTCCACCCATAAGACATGTTTACTGTCCACCCATAAGACATGTTTACTGTCCACCCATAAGACATGTTTACTGTCCACCCATAAGACATGTTTACTGTCCACCCATAAGACATGTGTACTGTCCACCCATAAGACATGTTTACTGTCCACCCATAAGACATGTTTCCTGTCCACCCATAAGACATGTTTACTGTCCACCCATAAGACATATTTACTGTCCACCCATAAGACATGTTTACTGTCCACCCATAAGACATGCGTACTGTCTACCCATAAGACATGCGTACTGTCCACCCATAAGACATGCGTACTGTCCACCCATAAGACATGTTTACTGTCCACCCATAAGACATGTGTACTGTCAACCCATAAGACATGTTTACTGTCCACCCATAACACATGTTTACTGTCCACCCATAAGACATGTTTACTGTCCACCCATAAGACATGTTTACTGTCCACCCATAAGACATGTTTACTGTCCACCCATAAGACATGCGTACTGTCCACCCATAATAATATAATAATAATAATAATATATGCCATTTAGCAGACGCTTTTATCCAAAGCGACTTACAGTCATGTGTGCATACATTCTACGTATGGGTAGTCCCGGGGATCGAACCCACTACCCTGGCGTTACAAGCGCCATGCTCTACCAACTGAGCTACAGAAGGACCACACGACATGTTTACTGTCCACCCATAAGACATGCGTACTGTCCACCCATAAGACATGCGTATTGTCCAGGGTTATGCGGAATGTTCTGGAAGCCAAAAGCCTACATTTTCTCAAGATAAATCTGTTTATTTCATGAGTTGGATGATTAATTGTAAATAAAAGAGTCAATATAAATGAACAACACAGAGTGGAGCTGTGTTGACTCATCAAACATGCCCTTTGGCACTAAGATTCTGATGAAATGTGGGATGATTCAGTTCTAGCCTGGGTACCACTTCAGAGCTGTGTCTCAACACTAGCCTGGGTACCACTTCAGAGCTGTGTCTCAACACTAGCCTGGATACCACTTCAGAGCTGTGTCTCAACACTAGCCTGGGTACCACTTCATAGCTGTGTCTCAACACTAGCCTGGGTACCACTTCAGAGCTGTGTCTCAACACTAGCCTGGGTACCACTTCAGAGCTGTGTCTCAACACTAGCCTGGGTACCACTTCAGAGCTGTGTCTCAACACTAGCCTGGGTACCACTTCAGAGCTGTGTCTCAACACTAGCCTGGGTACCACTTCAGAGCTGTGTCTCAACACTAGCCTGGGTACCACTTCAGAGCTGTGTCTCAACACTAGCCTGGATACCACTTCAGAGCTGTGTCTCAACACTAGCCTGGATACCACTTCAGAGCTGTGTCTCAACACTAGCCTGGGTACCACTTCAGAGCTGTGTCTCAACACTAGCCTGGATACCACTTCAGAGCTGTGTCTCAACACTAGCCTGGATACCACAGAGCTGTGTCTCAACACTAGCCTGGGTACCACTTCAGAGCTGTGTCTCAACACTAGCCTGGGTACCACTTCAGAGCTGTGTCTCAACACTAGCCTGGATACCACTTCAGAGCCGTGTCTCAACACTAGCCTGGGTACCACAACATTCCACTCATTGTAGGGCCCAGTTTCAAGTTTTATTTGTCACATGAACAAGTACAATGGAATGGTTAACTACCAAGTTAAAGAGAGAGAGAAAGAAAAACAGGAGAATTCCCAACAGTGCAGTATTCAATCAGAATAGTATAACAAAAAAAAGAGAAAGAAAACAGGAGAATGTAAGAGAGAGAGAAAGAAAACAGGAGAATGAAAGAGAGAGAAAGAAAACAGGAGAATGTAAGAGAGAGAGAAAGAAAACAGGAGAATGAAAGAGAGAGAGAAAGAAAACAGGAGAATGTAAGAGAGAGAGAAAGAAAACAGGAGAATGAAAGAGAGAGGAGAATGAAAGAAAAAGAAAACAGGAGAATGTAAGAGAGAAAACAGGAGAATAGAAAAAGAAAACAGGAGAATGAAAGAGAGAGAAAGAAAACAGGAGAATGTAAGAGAGAGAGAAAGAAAACAGGAGAATGTAAAGAGAATGAGAGAAAGAAAACAGAAAGAATGTAAGAGAGAAAACAGGAGAATGAAAGAGAGAGTGAAAGAAAAACGGGGAGAATGTAAGAGAGAGAGAAAGAAAACGGGAGAATGTAAGAAAGAGAGAGAAAAGAAAACAGGAGAATGTAAGAGAGAGAAAGAAAACAGGAGAATGTAAGAGAGAAAACAGAGAAAGAAAACAGGAGAATGTAAGAGAGAGAGAGAATGAAAGAAAACAGGAGAATGTAAGAGGGAGAATGAAAGAAAACAGGAGAATGTAAGAGAGAGAGAAAACAGAAAAAGAGGAGAATGAAAGGAGAATGAAAGAGAAAGAAAACAGGAGAATGTAAGAGAGAGAAAACAGAAAATGAAAACAGGAGAATGTAAGAGAGAGAAACAGGAGAATGTAAGAGAGAGAAAAAGAAAACAGGAGAATGTAAGAGGGAGAGAAAAAGAAAACAGGAGAATGTAAGAGAGAGAGAAAGAAAACAGGAGAATGTAAGAGAGAGAGAAAGAAAACAGGAGAATGTAAGAGAGAGAAAAGAAAAACAGGAAAACAGGAGAGAGAGAAAAGAAGAATGTAAGAGAGGAGGAGAATGAAAGAAAACAGGAGAATGTAAGAGAGAGGAAAGAAAACAGGAGAATGTAAGAGAGAGAAACAAAACAGGAGAATGAAGAGAGAGAGAAAGAAAAACAGGAGAATGTAAGAAAACAGGAGAATGTAAGAGAGAGAGAAAGAAAACAGGAGAATGTAAGAGAGAGGGAATGTAAGAAAACAGGAGAATGTAAGAGAGAAAAAGAAAACAGAAAGTAAAAGGGAAAGAAAACAGGAGAAATGTAAGAGAGAGCAGGAGAATGTAAGAGAAAACAGAGAATGTAAGAGAAAGAAAAAGAGGAGAGAAAAACAGAGAATGTAAGAGAGAGAGAAAGAAAACAGGAGAATGTAAGAGAGATAGAAAGAAAACAGGAGAATGTAAGAGAGAGAGAAAGAAAACAGGAGAATGTAAGAGAGAGAGAAAGAAAACAGGAGAATGTAAGAGAGAGAGAAAGAAAACAGGAGAATGTAAGAGAGAGAGAAAGAAAAACAGGAGAATGTAAGAGAGAGAGAAAGAAAACAGGAGAATGTAAGAGAGAGAGTAAGAAAACAGGAGAATGTAAGAGGGAGGGAAAGAAAACAGGAAAAATGTAAGAGAGAGAGAAAGAAAACAGGAGAATGTAAGAGAGAGAAAAGAGAGAGAAAAAGAAAACAGAAAACAGGAGAATGTAAGAGAGAGAAAGAAAACAGGAGAATGTAAGAGAGAGAGAAAGAAAACAGGAGAATGTAAGAGAGAGAGAAAGAAAACAGGAGAATGTAAGAGAGAGAGAAAGAAAACAGGAGAATGTAAGAGAGAGAGAAAGAAAACAGGAGAATGTAAGAGAGAGAGAAAGAAAACAGGAGAATGTAAGAGAGAGAGAAAGAAAACAGGAGAATGTAAGAGAGAGTGAAAGAAAACAGGAGAATGTAAGAGAGAGAGAAAGAAAACAGGAGAATGTAAGAGAGAGAGAGAAAGAAAACAGGAGAATGTAAGAGGGAGGGAAAGAAAACAGGAGAATGTAAGAGAGAGAGAAAGAAAACAGGAGAATGAAAGAGAGAGAGAAAGAAAACAGGAGAATGTAAGAGAGAGAGAAAGAAAACAGGAGAATGAAAGAGAGAGAGAAAGAAAACAGGAGAATGTAAGAGAGAGAGAAAGAAAACAGGAGAATGTAAGAGAGAAACAAAACAGGAGAATATAAGAGAGAGAGAAAGAAAACAGGAGAATGTAAGCTCTATACAGGGTCAGTGTCAGGGTCAGAGTTAGGGTCAGTGTCAGTGTCAGTATCATGGTCAGGGTCAGTGTCAGCACCACATGTACAATGAGCAGGGTGTACAGTACCTGTAGGCAGGGTTAGCATTGCAGCATAAGTGATGGGTGAGTGTGAGTGTGTGTATGGGAGTATGTGGGTGTTAGTGTGAGTGTGTGTATGTGAGTAGTGTGTGGGTGTTAGTGTGAGTGTGTATGGGAGTGTAGTGGTGTGTGTAGTAGTGTGGGTGTTAGTGTGAGTGTGTGGGTGTTAGTGTGAGTGTGTGTATGGGGTGTTAGTGTGAGTGGGGGAGTGTTAGTGTGAGTGTGTGTATGGGAGTGTGTGGGTGAGTTAAGTGGGCTAATTGCAATTAATATGTCCATGTAAACAGCCCCTCTTTTTGCCATGCAAATTAACTGAATCCCCCCCAAAACATTTCCACTGCATTTCAGCCCTGCCACAAAAGGACCAGCTGACGTCATGTCAGTGATTCTCTCGTTAACACAAGTGTGAATGTTGACGAGGACAAGGCTGGAGATCACTCTGTCATGCTGATTGAGTTCGAATAACAGACTGGAAGCTTCAAAAGGAGGGTGGTGCTTGGAATCATTGTTCTTCCTCTGTCATCCATGGTTACCTGCAAGAAAACACGTGCCGTCATCATTGCTTTGCACAAATAGGGCTTCACAGGCAAGGATATTGCAGCCAGTAAGATTGCACCTAAAGCAAACATTTATCGGATCATCAAGAACTTCAAGGAGAGAGGTTCAATTGTTGTGAAGAAGGCTTCAGGGCGCCAAAGAAAGTCCAGCAAGGGCCAGGACCTCTCCTAAAGTTGATTCAGCTGCGGGATCGGGGCATCACTAGTACAGAGCTTTCTCAGGAATGGCAGCAGGCAGGTGTGAGTGCATCTGCACAAACAGTGAGGTGAAGACTTTGGAGGATGGCCTGGTGTCAAGAAGGGCAGCAAAGAAGCCACTTTTCTCCAGGAAAAACATCAGGGACAGACTGATATTCTGCAAAAGGTACAGGGATTGGACTGCTGAGGACTGGGGTAAAGTCATTTTCTCTGATGAATCCCCTTTCCGATTGTTTGGGGCATCCGGAAAAAAGCTTGTCCGGAGAAGACAAGGTGAGCACTACCATCAGTCCTGTGTCATGCCAACAGTAAAGCATCCTGAGACCATTCATGTGTGGGGTTGCTTGTCAGCCAAGGGAGTGGGCTCACTCACAATGTTGCCCAAGAACACATCCATGAATAAAGAATGGTGCCAACACTTCTCCCAACCATCCAGGAACAGTTTGGTGACAAACAATGTCTTTTCCAGCATGATGGAACACCTTGCCATAAGGCAAAAGTGATAACTAAGTGGCTCGGGGAATAAAACATTGATATTTTGCTTCCATGGCCAGAAAACTCCCCAGACCTTAATCCCATTGAGAACTTGTGGTCAGTCCTCAAGAGGCGGGTGGACAAACAAAAACCCACAAATTCTGACAAACTCCAAGCATTGATTATGCAAGAATGGGTTTCCAAACTTCAGGATGTAGCCCAGAAGTTCATTGACAGCATGCCAGGGCGGATTGTAGAGGTCTTGAAAACGAAGGGTCAACACTGCAAATATTGACTCTTGTATCAACTTCATGTAATTGTCAATAAAAGCCTTTGACACTTATGACATGCTTGTAATTATACTTCAATTGTACTGTATTGTGGCAGAAAAATGATATATTCGCCTTATTTGTTAGATATGTAACAATTATTTACTTAACAAACAGTAAGATATTTCTGTCCTGCTAATGCTGAGTTTTATGGTCTCCACTCTGCACCCTGCAGCTAGTTGGGTGTTGAGGACATGGGTTCTACTAGAGATAGTTTGAAGCTGATAATTGATTGATGTCTCGGTGATAAGAAACAAAACAGCCACATTCCATTCTATGATTAGTGGTGCATGTGAGACATATGTCTTTGGTCTGATTGAGCCTACATTCCATACACAAGATATGGTGTATGTTTAGCTGGGATAGAGAGCAGTAGAACAAAGGCCTCAATGATCCTTAGACATCCTGGCATCTGGGAAATTAGGCCGGGGTCGGGGGTTAAGATAACGCCAGGGGCAGATAAAGACAGGATGAGCCCAAAGTGGCTCATGGTGCCCCCCAAACTATATGGGAAGGGTGGAGCCAGCCGTGGTTGAAGCATTTTTAGGTTTGGTATATAAAGACACTGTATTCTCTGCATGATTCAAGCACTCGGTCTGACATTCAAGACTGCTGGGCTGATGGCTTCATTATTACAATAATGAATCTATATTAAATAAAGATGATTGTTTGAAGAAATGACCAAGTCTCTCTAAGTACTGAATTTCCATAACAGTATGTAAGTATGAGTGTGTGAGTGAGGGTGTGTCTGAGTGAGTGTATGTATGTACGTATGAGTGTGTGAGTGAGTGTATGTATGTAAGTATGTGTGTGAGTGAGGGTGTGTCTGAGTGAGTGTATATATGTAAGTATGAGTGTGTGAGTGAAGGTGTGTCTGAGTGAGTGTATGTATGTACGTAAGTATGAGTGTGTGAGTGAGGGTGTGTCTGATTGAGTGTATGTATGTACGTAAGTATGAGTGTGTGAGTGAGAGTGTATGTGAGTGAGTGTATGTATGTAAGTATGTGTGTGAGTGAGGGTGTGTCTGAGTGAGGGTGTGTCTGAGTGAGTGTATGTATTTAAGTATGAGGGTCTGTGTGAGGGTGTGTCTGAGTGAGTGTATGTATGAGTGTGTGGTGTGAGGAAGAGCTACAGTGAAGATGTTTGTGTCTGAGTGGATAGTCTGTGGGAGAGGGAGAGCAGTAGTTCTTTACCATTTAAAGAGCGACTGACCCTAATTCCAACGAATCACTTTGAAAACGGTCTATGTGGCATCGATATGAGTGTCAAAATTGACTACAAAGTGTAAATACCATAATTTTGGTCATAAAGTCAGTCTTATCTAAAACGGAGTTTGGAAGCTCAGTGGGTCACAACGCGTTCAAAGGTCACAGCCATTTGAGACTGAAAAGCTCTATATGGATTGATCAACTATGGTTTGCATGCCCTGCCAAATGACTCTATCATGCGGAATAGATGGCTGGAGTTCGTTGGTCCCCAGTGGTGGTGAGTATACCGGTAGCTAGACCATAGACTGCTGGTTATGTATATTTTGTTAATTATTATGACTATCATTGCTAGCAAAACTGACGTCAGGTAGCTAGCTAACGTTCTCCTACCTCAATACAACTCGGATTTGGCTTGGAAATATGATAACATTCAAAAAAGACGAATAATAAAAAGGCAAATAAAACATTTTGTCATGATTGTGATGTCGCTAGATTGACTTTAGATGCAGTATATCCTTAGCCAGCTAACTAAGATCGAGGGGCCAGACCACCATATTTTAGCAAGCTAACATTAGCATTGCTAGCTATTTTAGACAATCTTTGCCATCTCTCTAAAGTAAATTTTTAAGACATAATATGACAAAGTTGTTTCCTATTAATTGTTTGCCTACAATGATTTGATGTATTTGATTATTTGAATGTATTTCCATGCCACTCTTAAGTTAGTGCAATTTAGACAAAACAGTCACTGAGGCTCCCATTTCTTGGGGACAAATAAATATTGGATTTTTTACTGTTTTGTTAATTTAACCTTTATTGAACGAAGCAAGTCAGTTAAGAACAAATTCTTATTCCCAATGATGGCCTACCAGAGTGACAGATTTGTACCTTGTCAGCTCGGGGATTCGATCCAGCAACCTTTCGGTTATTGGACAATTGCTCTAACCACTAAGGCTACCTGCCGCCCCAGAATGCAGCTATGGTGGTACTAGCTAACTCATGTCTGACTACAACAGTGTACTAACTAGCAGCAACAAACTCAAACCAACCCAGGGCCATAGCAATACATGTCACAGTTGGTTGCATAGTGTAAAGGTGTCACCAGCCTGAATCTAATCCAATCTGGAGCCAGTCAGTCTACATCTGTAAAGCATAGAATTACCTTCCAAACAGGATTAGGTTATTTCTCGAGCTGTGTTTATAATTGAGGGATGATGACAAATGTTGACCCTGTTTTTCTCTTAGACAAAGTGCCCAGTTGGGTGCCAGACTTATCCCCTGGTCAGGAACAGATGCCAGGGCTTACCTCCTCCCAGCTGCCCACTGCACTGAGGCTAGGTAACACTGTCACCACTGATAAATCCACGATAATTGAGAATTTCAAGAAACATTTTTCTCCTGGCTACCTCAACCCCGGAAACTACCAATCCTCGACATTGGCGATGTCATTTACAAAATAGCCTCCAACACTCTACTCGGCAAACTGGATGCAGTCTATCACAGTGCCCTCCGTTTTGTCACCAAGCCCCATACACCACCCACCACTGTGACCTGTATGCTCTTGTCGGCTGACCCTCACTACATATTCGTCGCCAGACCCACAGACCTACATAAATCTATGCTAGGTAAAGCTCCGCCTTATCTCAGCTACCTGGTTACGATAACAACACCCACCCATAGCACACACTCCAGCAGGTATATCTCACTGGTCATCCCCAAAGCCAACACCTCCTTTGGCCGCCTTTTCTTCCAGTTCTCTGCTGCCAATGACTGGAACGAATTGCAAAAATCACTGAAGTTGGACACTTATATCTCCCTCACTAACTTTAAGCATCAGCTATCTGTGCAGCTTACCGATCGCTGCAGCTGTACACAGCCCATCTGTAAATAGCCCATCCAACCACCTACCTCATCCCCATATTGTTTTATTTACTTTTTTGCTCTTTTGCACACCAGTGTTTCTACTTGCACATCATCATCTGCAAATCTATCACTCCAGTTTTAATTTTCTAAACTGTAATTACTTCACTACTATGCCCTATTTATTGCCTTACCTCCTTACGTAATTTGCACACACTGTATATAGACATTTTCTATTGTGATATTGACTAAGTTTGTTTATTCCATGTGTAGCTCTGTGTTGTTGTTTGTGTCACACTGCTTTGCATTATCTTGGCCAGGTCACAGTTGGAAATGAGAACTTCTCAACTGGTTAAATAAATGTAAAAATTAAAACTAGAAGGAGCGACGGTGGGTATAAAGACATGTCCAGCAATGTGATTGCAATGATTTAGCGACCTCCAAAAAGAATTGTATTCACTGTTCCCTTGCTATTTTCACAGCTTGTCAAGTCAGACCACAAGTCCCCTTGTGACACCACCTCCGTTGTTGCCAGTGTCCTCGACTCTTATGAAAAGGAACAGGCCATCATGAGGCCTCTGATAGTGAACCGAGTTACTGCGCTGATGACAGACGGCTTCATCAACAACAACGGGTAATGTGTGTTATGTAAAAAGTTGTATAAAAAAATACCCAGCTTGATAAACTAGTTAGCTAATTCCCCAGCCAAGCAGATACAACTTGTGGAGTCCTTTTGGTTGTGAAGTGCATTAGAAAAAAAGCTTTGTCCTTTCTTTAGAACAAATGCAATTTACCACTTGGCTGTCTACTATATCACCCTGTGAAAGACCATCCCAATCAACAGCACCTCATAAGACTGCCTGAGTTGTTGGAGAGATGTCCAGTGTGCAGCGTAGAGAACCAGCTAGAGGGCCCTCATCTTCATCACACTAGAGGGCCCTCATCTTCATCACGCAGACATGCCCTTGCTGTGAGCATTCCTATGAATGGAACAGTCAGCCACATGTTGGCATGTATTGTCGTGGTAATTCTAACCAAATGGAGAGAGACTGTATCTTCAAAACAACTTTTTTATAATATGTGCAAAAATGAATCGATCAATAACCACAAAGTGCATCGTTAGGAAAGCCCATGAACAGAGTTGTTACTCTCCTCTTGTCGAAAAAGTATCACCTATTTTGTCAATGTGGCAGTTTAGCAGATTAGCGCAACATGGTGTGTAAAAGCTGATTTAGCTTGTCTGTGCAGATTAAGATAACTGACGTTGCCACCATTGTCCGTTCCTCCTGCATGTTTCCACACATCTAAGTTCCTGAAGATTGTTGAAACAGGATGTCACATACTGCAGTCGCACCCAAACGGATGTTATCTGTATACCCAGACCCATGACTAAGTCACACAAAACAAACCTGTATTAGCAAAATACTAAGTCCAAGTCTACCGCGTAGTATGTCCAATATGACAATATAACAACATTAAATAATTTCCTCCAGCAACCTTCACTTGTCAACAGCAACCTTCATTTGTCAACAGCAACATATTTGTACAAATACAGAACGTAACCTCATTATTATTATTTTTACCCCCTTTTCTCCCCAATTTCGTGGGGAGAACCAAACTGCTTCTTAACACAGCGCACATCCAACCCGGAAGCCAGCCGCACCAATGTGTCAGAGGAAACACTGTGCACCTGGTGACCTGGTTAGCGCACACTGCACCCAGCCCGCCACAGGAGTCGCTGGTGCGTGATAAGACAAGGATTTCCCTACCGGCCAAACCCAGATGACGCTAGGCCAATTGTGCGTCGCCCATGGACCCCACGGTCTCGGCCGGCTGCGACAGAGCCTGGGCGCGAACCCAGAGTCTCACAGCTAGCACTGCGCCACCCGGGAGACCCCACCTCATTATTTGTATATATTTGAACAACTATTTGTGAAATGTAATTTATGGAAACTGACATTATTTGTTGCTTATTTTCTACTTCTTAGACACATATAATGTCCAGACTGTAAGTCGCTTTGGATAAAAGCCTAGCCTGGTGGAACCAGCCTGATCGCTGTGTTCACCATTCTATTTCACTTCACATTTGATCATATCTGAAGGGAAATAGGAAGGTGAATTCAGCGATCAGGTTGGTTCACCAGGCTAATCACAACCACCATTGATCATGTAATATGTGTGTGTGAGTGAGTGACTAGTATCTTTGATGAAGGGCCAGAAGCTGATCTACACCGCTATGGGGTTCTGGCACAGAACCTCACCTCCAGCCTCACCACTTGCCTGCTCGTCGATGGGGAGAAAACAATTAGGTAGGTTTAGTCTGACCTGTTCAAACTTCAACATAGTACAGTCTATACTATGTGTGTCAGATATCCCCTATCCCTAACAGCCATTGGTAATAGACCAGTGACTGTGTGTATGTGTTCACAGATGCATTAGATCACATCCACAATGAGGTGACTACTGATAATACCGTACAGCAGAAATGTCCAGCAATAGCAATACCCTTTTCTTTCCATGTGTCACTGATGAACTGTTTGTGTGTCAGATATTACCTATCCTAACTGCCATCGGTAATAGAACAGTGACTGTGTGTATGTGTTCACAGAAACATGTATGGAGCCAGCACATGGAGACTTGCAAGATGATGTGATGAAGTCCAGACTGGGCTTGATACTGATGTCTCTGAATGAAGATAGACTTGCATAAAAAATGTATTGGACACAACTTTTACCTGTATTGTCTTTTTATTATTGAATTGCATGGTATCAGTCAATATGGGGAAGGAGAATCCCTGGGTATTCTGCACCAGGATCAGGGAACTCCTGTTGTATACGGGACACCGCACAGGAAGGTATGAATACTCTCCTGCAACCCGCCTCACCCAATGTGGTGTGGATTTCTATTTACCTCCGAACTGGAATACCTCAATTGAAGCTAGCTAGCTAACTAGCTACAAGCTATCAGCTATCAGTCAGCTAACCACTGCTAGTGGTCATCAGCTAACCTTTAGCTCGGAAAGCTCTCGCCAGTTTGTACAATGCGTTTCAAACCAGAGCATACCGGACCTATTTTTCTCTCCATATCCCCGGATTCCTATGTCACGCCCTGGCCATAGAGAGGCTTTTTATTCTCTATTTTGGTTAGGCCAGGGCGTGACTAGGTGGGCGTTCTATGTTCTTCTTTCTATGTTTTTGTTCTACGTTTTGTATTTCTGGTTTTGGCCTGGTATGGTTCCCAACCAGAGGCAGCTGTCAATCGTTGTCTCTGATTGAGAACCATAGTTAGGCAGCCTGTTTTCCCACTATGGGTTGTAGGTAGTTATTTTCTGTTTAGTGTGTTTTGCACCTGACGGAGCTGTTTCGGTTGTTTCTTTTGGTCCTTGTTGTATTTAGTGTTCAGTTTATTAAAAATAATGATGAACACTTACCACGCTGCATCTTGGTCCTCACCTTCTTCCACCAATGGTCGTTACATCCTAATGCAAACTCTGAACCTTTTCATCTGGATCATCGCAGCTAGCTAACCGCAACCCGGGTTGACTATTCCTGGCTAACGTTTCCTTCCCGGAGCTAGCACCAACTAGCCTGGAGCTAGCCCATGCTAGACCCATCTCCCGGCTAGGGCTCCTGGGCTACTCCTGAAGCTCACTCCTCGGCTACAATATCCGGACCCCTTCTACTGCCGGTACAGGGCACGGAACCCCGCCGATTCTTCACGACTGGAATAAAGACATAATCTGCACAAGGATCCCAACAGGCCCCTCAGGCGCGATGTCCCCTGAAGGCCCATTCTGCTAACTGTGGCCTGCTGATCCCTTGGCCAGTTTCTTGGACCACTATAACCATTTTGCCAATTGGACTTGGACCCCTCTGCTGCTTGGAACCCTACTAATTCCACGACTGGTCTATCGACGTCACGGCACGAGGAGGCAAAAACAGACTTTTCCCCCATCGCGATGTCCATCTAAGGCCCTTATGCTAGCTTGGTAGCCCGGCCTGCTAACTGTCTGAATCTCCGTGTCCCCAGCCAGCCCAACCACTCACTGGACCCATACGATCACTTGGCTACGCATGCCTCTCCCTAATATCAATATGCCTTGTCCATTACTGTCATGGTTAGTGATTACTGTCTTATTTTACTGTAGAGCCTCTAAGCCTGCTCAATATGCCTTAACCAACCATGTTGTTCCACCTCCCACATATGTGATGACATCACCTGGTTTAAACGTGTCTAGAGACTATATCTATCTCATCATTACTCAATGCCTAGGTTTACCTCCAATGTACTCTCTTCCTACCATACCTTTGTCTGTACATTATGCCATGAATCTATGCTATCGTGCCCAGAAACCTGCTCCCTTTACTCTCAGTTCCGAACGTGTAGGCGGCCAGTTCTTATAGCCTTTAGCCGTACCCTTATCCTACTTCTCCTCTGTTCCTCCGGTGATGTAGAGGTTAATCCAG
The DNA here is from genome assembly GCF_021184085.1 of Oncorhynchus gorbuscha. NCBI lineage: Eukaryota > Metazoa > Chordata > Actinopteri > Salmoniformes > Salmonidae > Oncorhynchus > Oncorhynchus gorbuscha. The sequence continues at coordinate 923,421 of NC_060191.1, forward strand.
GACCTGCAGTGCCTAGCTCCAATCCTACACCCCAGTTGCTCTCATTTGTTGACTTCTGTAACCGTAAAAGCCTTGGTTTCATGCATGTTAACATTAAAGGCCTACTCTCTAAGTTTGCTTTATTCACTACTTTAACACATTCTGCCAACCCGGATGTCTTAGCCGTGTCTGAATCCTGGCTTTGGCAAACCACCAAAAACCCTGAAATTTCCACCCCTAACTATAACAATTTCTGCCAAGATAGAACTGCCAAATGGGGCGGTTTTGCAATCTACTGCAGAGATAGAACTCTGCAGGCTATTTTACTATCCACATCTGTACCAAAACAATTTGAGCTTCTCCTTCTAAAATTTCACCTTTCGAGAAACAAGTCTCTCACTGTTGCCGCTTGATATAGACCACCCTCTGCCCCCAGCTGTGCCCTGGAAACTATGGGAATTGATTGCCCCCCATCTATCATCTGAGCTCATGCTGCTAGGTGACCTAATCGGGGACATGCTTAACACCTCGGCCATCCTACAATCTAAGCTTGATGCCCTCAATCTCACACAAATTATCAATAAACCTACCAGGTACAACCCCAAATCCGTAAACACTGGCACCCTCATAGATATCATCCTAACTAACTTGCCCTCCAAATACACCTCTGCTGTTTTCAACCAAGATCTCAGCGATCACTGCCTCATTGCCTGCATCCGTAATAGGTCTGCAGTCAAACGACCACCCTTCATCACTGTCAAACGCTCCCTAAAACACTTAAGCGAACAGGCCTTTCTAATCGACCTGGCCGGGGTATCCTGGAATTACATTGACCTCATCCCGTCAGTAGAGGATCCCTGGTTATTCTTTAAAAGTGTCTTCCTCACCATCTTAAATAAGCATGCTCCATTCAAAAAAATATAGAACCTGGAATAGATATAGCCCTTGGTTCACTCCAGACCTATCTGCCCTTGACCATCACAAAAACATCCTGTGGCGTTCTGCATTAGCATCGAATAGCCCCCATGATATGCAACTTTTCAAGGAAGTTAGAAACCAATATACACAGGCAGTTAGGAAAGCTAAGGCTAGCTTTTTCAAACAAAAATATGCATCCTGTAAAGAAACTCAAAAAGCTCTGGGACACTGTAAAGTCCATGGAGAATAAGAGCACCTCCTCCCAGCTGCCCACTGCACTGAAGATAGGGAACACTCACCACCGATAAATCCACAACAATTGAGTATTTCAATAAGCATTTTTCTACGGCTGGCCATGCTTTCCACCTGGCTACCCTTACCCTGGTCAACAGCTCTGTGCTCTCCACAGCAACTAGCCCAAACCTCCCCCATTTCTCCTTCACCCAAATCCAGAGAGCTGATGTTCTGAAAGAGTTGCAAAATCTGGCCCCCTACAAATCAACCGGGCTAGACAATTTGGACCCTCTCTTCCTAAAATGATCTGCTGAAATTGTTGCAACCCCTATTACTAGCCTATTCAACCTCTTTTGTATCGTCTGAGATTCCCAAAGATTGGAAAACTGCTGCGGTCATCCCCCTCTTCAAAGGGGGAGACACACTCTAGACCCAAACTGCTACAGACCTATATCTATTCTACCCACCCTTTCTAAGGTCTTTGAAAGCCAAGTTAACAAACAGATTACTGACCATTTTGAATCCCACCATACCTTCTCCGCTATGCAATCTGGTTTCAGAGCTGGTCATGGGTACATCTCAGCCATGCACAAGGTCCTAAACAATTTCATAACCGCCATCGATAAGAGACATTACTGTGCAACCGTATTCATCGACCTGGCTAAGGCTTTCGACTCTGTCAATCACAACATTCTTATTGGCAGACTCAACAGCCTTGGTTTCTCGAATGATTTCCTCGCTTGGTTCACCAACTACTTCTCCGATAGAGTTCAGTATGTCAAATCGGATGGCCTGTTGTCCGGACCTCTGGCAGTCTCCATGGGAGTGCCACAGGGTTCAATTCTCGGGCCGACTCTCTTCTCTGTATACATCAATGATGTCGTTCTCGCTGTTGGTGATTCTTTGATCCACCTTTACGCAGACGACACCCTTTTGTATACCTCTGGCCCTTTGTTGGACACTGTGTTAACAAACCTCCAGATGAGCTTCAATGCCATACAACTCTCCTTCCGTGGCCTCCAACTGCTCTTAAATGCAAGTAAAACTAAATGCATGCTCTTCAGCCGATCGCTGCCCGCACCTGCCCGCCCGTCCAGCATCACTACTCTGGACAGTTCTGACTTAGATTATGTGGACAACTACAAATACCTAGGTGTCTGGTTAGACTGTAAACTCTCCTTCCAGACTCCCATTAAACATCTCCAATCCTAAATTACATCTAGAATCGGCTTCCCATTTCGCAACAAAGCATCCTTCACTCATGCTGCCAAACATGCCCTCGTAAAACTGACCATCCTACCGATCCTCGACTTCGGCGATGTCATTTACAAAATAGCCTCCAACACTCTACTCAACAAATTGGATGCAGTCTATCACAGTGCCATCCATTTTGTCACCAAAGCACCATATACTGTACTACCCACCACTTTGACCTGTATGCTCTCATTTGCTGGCCCTCGCTTCATACTCTTCGCCAAACCCACTGGCTTCAGGTCATCTACAAGTCTCTGAAAGGTAAAGCCCCGCCTTATCTCAGCTCAGAGTAACAGAGTACAGGAGGGGGCTAATCACACACCGCTGAGGGGCCCCTGTGTTGAGGGTCAGCATGGCGGAGGTGTTGTTGTCTACTCTCACCATCTGGGTTTGGCCCATTAGGAGGTCCAGGATCCATTTGCAGAGGGAGGTGTTCAGTCCCAAGGTCCCAAGCTTGGTGATGAGCTTGGAAGGGACTATGGTGAGCTGTAGTCAATGAATAGCATTCTCACATAGGTGTTCCTTTTGTCCAGGTGGGAATGGGAAGTGTTTCCGGGATGATGGTGTTGATGTGAGTCATGACCAGCCTTTCAAAGCACTTCATGGCTTATGTATTATTATTATTAAATAATGTCGTAAGGAGAAAAATGTATTTAATCCATTTTAGAATAAAACTGTAAAGTAACAAAAGGCACTGCCTTCGGAAAGTATTCAGACCCTTTGACTTTTTCCACATTTTGTTACATTCAGCCTTATTCTACAATGGATTGAATAAAAAAAATGTAATACCTTATTTATATAAGTATTCAGACCCTTTGCTATGAGACTTGAAATTGAGCTCAGGTGCATGCTGTTTCCATTGATTGGAGTCCACCTGTGGTAAATTCAATTGATTGGACATTATTTGGAAAGGCACACACCTGTCTATATACGGTCCCACATTTGACAGTGCATGTCAGAGCAAAAACCAAGCCATGAGGTTGAAGGAATTGTCCATAGATCTCCGAGACAGGATTGTATCAAGGCACAGATCTGGGGATGGGTACCAAAACATTCCTGCAGCATTGAAGGTCCCCACAGTGGCTAACATAATTCTTAAATAGAAGAAGTTTGGAACCACCAAGACTCTTCCTAGAGCTTGCCACCCAGCCAAACTGAGCAATCAGGGGAAAAGGGCCTTGGTCAGGCAGGTGACCAAGAACCCAATGGTCACTCTGACAGAGCTCGAGAGTTCCTCTGTGGAGATGGGATAACCTTGCAGAAGGACAAGCATCTCTGCAGCACTCCACCAATCAGGCCTTTATGGTAGAGTGACCAGATGGAAGCCACTCCTCAGGAAAAGGCACACGACAGCCCGCTTGGAGTTTGCCAAATGGTACCTAAAGGACTTTCAGACCAAGAGAAACAAGTTTCTCTGGTCTGATGAATACAAGATTGAACTCTTTGGCCTGATGCCAAGCGTCACGTCTGGAGGAAACCTGGCACCATCCCTTTGGTGAAGCATGGTGGTGGCAGCATCAGGCTGTGAGGATATTTTTCAGCAGCAGGGACTGGGAGACTAGTCAGGATCGAGGCAAAGATTAACGGAGCAAATTACAGCGAGATCCTTGATGAAATCCTACTCCAGAGTGCTCAGGACCTCAGACTCTAAGCACACAGCCAAGACAACGCAGGGGTGGCTTCGGGACAAGTCTCTGAATGTCCTTGAGTGGCCCAGCCAGAGCCCGGACAACCTGACAGAGCTTGAGGGTATGCAGAGAAGAATGGGAGAAACTCCCCAAATACAGGTGTGCCAAGTTTGTAGCATCATACCCAAGAAGACTTGAGGCTGTAATCGCTGCCAAAGGGGCTTCAACAAAATACTGAGTAAACGATCTGAATGCTTGTGTAAATGTAATATATATATATTTTTTTATTCCAGCAAAAATGTATAAAAACCTATTTTTGCTTTGTCACTATGTGGTATTGTGTGTAAATTGATGAGCAAAAATAACAATTTAATCATTTTTAGAACGAAGCTGTAACCTAACAGCATTTTGTAGAAGCCAAGGGGCACGGTAAACACAAAGCCCACAGACCGCAATACCCTGCTACATGCAGATAGTATGCACCCCATTCCCCCTATGGGATGGTCTACCATATAGCCAGTTATGCAGAGTTAAACCAATCTGTGGCCACCAGTCCGATTTTGACAGCAATTTTAAGAACATTACAGATAAAATCCAAATGAGAGGCTATAAAGACAAAACTCTTGATGCTGCAATAATGAAAATATCTGAAAAACCAAGAGAGGCATCGCAAAAAACTGAACCAAAGAAGAGTCTTTTGCACTAAGTACACCAAGGGTGTGGAGAAAATGAAAGCAATCCTGAAAATGCACTGGCATATTCTGTAATCAGACCAAAAATGTGCACACCTCTTCAAGGAGCCCCCACTGGTGGTCTAAGCGTGGTCACAATATTAGAGACAGCTTGGTGAGATCTGACCTGCCTCCTGAGCCCACTCAGACATTCTTGACACCCATTCCAAATGAGAACCACAAATGTGGCTCATGCGCACAGTGCAATAGCACAACAAAAACATCCCTTTTCAGACACCCATATACAGGTCGAAAAAGACCCCTGTTAGGGGCATCATCTCATGCAAGACCAAGTGAGTAATCTATCTCATCAGCTGTTAATGTGTGAAAACGTACGTAGGGCAAACGAAAAGACAAAACAAAGCATTGCTGAACAACGCAGCTCAATCAGGTGCAAGAACACCGACTATCCAGTATGAGCTCACTTTATTGAACCTAACCATCCTAACTCCTCAAATACACAGGCATTGAGCATGTTGCTCTACCAAGGAGAAGTAAGTCGCTCTGGATAAGAGCGTCTGCTAAATGACTTAAATGTAAATGTAACATGTAGATCCTACTACTACAGAGGGAGGCCTACTGGATATCCTATCTAAAAACATTGACCCCTAGTGGTCTGAATATTGATTCTGATCTCAGTCTGTTCTTCTGAACAATTCTTCTCTTCTTTTTTCTCTCTTCTTCTCTCTTCTTTATGAAGTATTATAAATGACTCTATTCTATCTCCAGCTTATCAGCGTACACCCAATATGATCCCCCCGTTGATGATGCTTATTATGCGTGAACAAAAAGATGACATGTAACAATGGTATAGAATCAGCTTGATCCCCTCTGTCGAAGACGCTTGGACCTTCTTTTTTTATATCTTCAGTGGTCTTGTTAACAAACACACCCCCATAAAGAAAATGAGAATTAAAAACAGGTTCAACCCCTGGTTCGACCGTGGTCTTGCAAAGTTACTCCACCTCAAGAAATGCATTTAGCGAAAGGCTCGGCACACCTATTCTCAGGCTGACTGGCTATCGGTTCAGTCAAATTAGAAATAAGTGCACTCAGGCTACCAGAAGGCCAAAGTTAGTTACTTTAAGGAGCAGTTCTCTCTCTCTAACCCCAAGAAGTTCTGGAAAACGGTCAAATACCTGGAGAATAAACCCTCCTCCTCACAGCTGCCCATGTCCCTTAATGCTGATGATGTGGTTTTTACTGACAAGAAGCACATGGCTAAGCTCTTTAATCACCACTTTATTAAATCAGGATTTCTATAGAACTCAGCCATGCCTCCTTGCCCGTCCAACATTTCCTCATCCTCCACCCATCCTTCTCCCTCTTTTTCCCCTGCCCCGAAACAAATTTTATCCCTGCAGGCAGTCACTGAGTCGAAGGGGCTAAAGGAGCTCCTTAAACTTGACCCCCAAAAAACATCTTGGGTCAGATGGTTTAGACCCTTTCTTCTTTAAGGTTGCTGCCCCTACCATCGCCAAGCCTATCTCCAACCTTTTAACCTGTCTTTCCTTTGTAGGTTCCCATTGCTTGGAAGGCAGCTACGGTTCATCCTTTATTTAAAGGGGGAGATCAAGCTGATCCTAACTGTTATAGGCCTATTTCTATTTTGTCCTGTTTATCAAACGTTTTGGAAAAACTCAATTGACTGGTTTTCTTGATGTCTATAGTATTCTCTCGGGTATGCAATCTGGTTTCCGCTCAGGTTATGGATGTGTCACTGCAACCGTAAAGGTCCTGAATGATGTCACCATTGCCCTTGATTCTAAGCAATATTGAGCTGTTATTTTTATTGACTTGGCCAAAGCTTTTGATACAGTAGACCATTCCATTATTGTGGGCCGGCTAAGGAGTATCGGTGTCTCTCAGGGGTCTTTGGGCTGCTTTGCTAACTACCTCTCAAAGAGTGCAGTGTATAAAGTCAGAAAATCTGCTGTCTCAGCCACTGCCCATCACCAAGGGAGTACCCAAAGGCTCGATCCTAGGTCCCACTCTTCTCAATTTACATCAACAACATAGCTCAGGCAGTAGGAAGCTCTCTCATCTATTTATATGCAGATGACACAGTCTTACACTCAGCTGGACCCTCCCCGGAGTTGATGTGTGTTGATGCTAATATTATGTACAATATATAATTATGTTTCCATATGATAACAATAGCCTAATATATTCCATATGCTGTAAACTATTGTCTTTTAACAGTTTCACTTCATTTCATTCTAATCAACCTAATAATTATGACACACCCCTCACTACTGTTATTGGTTGCACTAATTGCACTGTTTGTCTACAAAACCTGGTTCAAGCATTCATGGTATTAATGTTTTACCGAGTAGATTACTGGGACTGTATTAGTATGGACTGTGCAACTGTTTGTTTTTATAGCTTACAGTTCATTCGCTGTTGGTCAGCACCTCTACACTAAATAATTGTATTTGTATGTACACCAGCTAATGCTTTTCATTAGTCATGACAATGCAACAGAGATACAGGTAAATCATTTAATTGTAATAATTTAATCAAAGAGGAAAGTCATTCCATAAACCCTGGATGTGATTCAAAAACATCAGGCTACGCTTCCTACTTAATTTTTAAAGACCTTACAGTATCTTCATTATTTAAAAGTACAGTTGATTCCTGATAAGTGCGCATTGTATGCAAAGTGCAAAAAACCTCATTAGTGCATTGTAGCTCAATCGTCCCATTTCAAATACAGCCTGGATAGATACAGGTTATGTGCATGTTCCGGTTAGCTCTCACATATGACTGTCCAAAGACATTGGATTTATCAGGAGTTCACTGTACTTCACATTACTCCATCTTTTGTACATGTTTCTCATTCCTCCCCTTTAGCATCCATCTATACATGTACTATTCTCAAACAGGAAGTAGAGGACTGAAAGAACAAGCAGAAAACAGTACAGAAAGGGGCTGACAACACTGCCTCCTTGTGGACTATATGGAGCAGTACAGGCAGGGCAAGGGGATGCTCTATGCTTCGGTAGGCTACATACTGGTTATATCTGGTAACATGGAGCAGTACAGGCAGGGCGAGGGGCAGCCTCCTTTTTCAAGTGTTAATGGCATGTCCACAAGTACAGTGAAATGCCTTTATTGCTAGCCTCAAACCTAACAATGCAGTAAGCAATATGTATCAATAAAAAACGGTTCATGCTTCTGTTGGCTACATACGGGTTGGTCAAACTTCTAACACATGGAAATATCAGTGGTTAACACAGGGTTGACTGAAAATAAGCTGTATTCTCTACTTACAAAACTAGTTCTGAACTTTACTAAAGGCTTGTAATAAACCCTGATGCACCCTCAGAGAGCCTCCCATGCTGTTTACAACCCCACCATGTGCAGGTATGTTTCCTCCATTCAACCATGTTTTCTGGTGATGACCTCAGGCATCATTGGGCTTTGAGTTTCCTGTGGTTGTGGTGGCATGATCCATACTCACGACATCTGGTCTTGTTTGTAGAGTAAAGCCTACAGGGGGTGGGGGGCAGATAGAGAAGTAAATGAATGAGATCACATGTTTTGTTAACTGTCAGAAACCAAACCCCTGCTCATCCAGGTCAATAGATCACAGAAGTGCTCAGAATGATGAAAAGTTAAATAATCTAATAACGAGTGACTATAGGGCTATATCCCAAATGGTGCCCTATTCTCTAAAGTGCACTACTTTGGACCAGAGCCATGTGGAAATAGGGTGCCATTTGGGACGTAGTCTAGAGTATTTCAGGGTCACTGACGATAGCTGAAGTGTGTCCCACCCACCTCCTCTGGTAAAGATAGAGGAGAAACAGAATCTCATCCCTGAAGCAGCCCAGCTGGTGGGATGGGTGTGTGCTGAAGACACAGGCAAAGGCATCGTTGACGAATGTATTGACTGCCTAAAGAGAAGGCACAAGAGTGCTTAATTCTCACTCTGAATGCACCCCCAATGAAACCCTATTCCCTACATAGTGCACTACTTTTGACCAGGGCCCATAGGATGCACTATGGAATAGAGGGCCATTTGGGATGCATACACAGTGTCAATGTGAAGAAGAACAGACAACTTGATGACACCTTAGATTGACTTTAGGTAAGCAGCTGCTTATTGCTCCAACAACAACAATGAATTATATAATAAAACAGTTACTACTCACTTTATACATCAATACGTTCCATTGCAAATGGCCCACAGACTTCAACTGAAGAAGAACAAGAAGAAGAAAAGAAAGTGAGGATTTGTGTCAAAACAGAACATCTTACTCAGGGCTCATTATGCTCTAAATTAGGACAAAGTAAGACAAACCTTGAAGTTAATGAACAGCTGAGGAGCCATAGAGAGGAATCCAAAAGCATAAATCCCTGCAGGGGGAAGCCCAGTTTCAGTTGGAATTATTGATATTACCCACTAATACAAGATATAGGATCTTAATTTGACCTTTATTGTCAAAGCAAAATAATGCTGCAGCAACATGATTTGAATGTTTAGTTCATGTTGCTTGATTGGTGGTTAAGCTATTAGCTGGCCAAAAGTAGGCTATATGTAACGTGCAATAACGTTGCACATATAACCGTGTGTTAGTGTGGGTATTCAGCAAATTTATGTCAATCACGAAGCTTATCTGCATTTAGGCAGTGCAGGAAAAAGTCTATGCAACAAAAGTGATCAAATTCAGATCCTACATCTGTAGTCGCTAATAAAAAAAAAACGGTATTGTCCATGAAAAAGTAGCCTTGTGAACCAGCCTGATCTCTCAGTAGGTCACATTCTGTTTCACTTCACAGTACAACAAATAGTGAGTGCATCGTTCAGTCTGCTTGACCAGGCTACTGTTAAAGATCTATATTAAATATTGTATTTGTGTGATCAATTGATATTCAATTCAAAATATAACCCCCAAGGAGGGTTGATAGAGTATGTGTAAACTTACCACTGACAAGGCTGTTGATTAACCATGAATAGTAGCTGTCAAAATAAAATGTGAATATTAGATACGTTGATGATCAATGTCCTCATCAAACCTATTGAGTTATATTTGAAATGTAATTCAACTCCAGACGTGTCTTACTTTTTATACCTCAGGTATACCAGAGAGAAGATGGCTCCACTAATAGACAGAGGGTACACTAAATAAGACAGGCATTTCATTGCCTAGAAAATGGAGAACTGCATTAGAAAATAGTTGTCTGCTTGATTTATGGTATTAGTGTTAAGAGGAACCAAACACACCACTAATTCAGCACTTACCTGTGTGTCATGTTGTATAGTCTTTCTCTCTGACTCATCAAATTTACCAACCTGAAGACAACCAGTTTCATGGAATTATCCTGAATTTATACAACTATTTGTTTTTAAACACTAAAAGATACATTTATTTCAATCTGTTTTTTCAATAACAGATTCTTAATTAAATCAACATATAGTCATTGTCCCTCCATGCACACAGCGTGAATAAACTATTTCTACATTTGTTTGTAATACTTACATGAACGATAGACCTAGAGGTTCTCCACTGTAGCTGTATTTTGGACACCTGTTTGACCTTCCATACCTATAGGTAGAGGGAGAAGAAGGAATTCATGAGACCTGGTATGGTAACACGGAACCTTCTGCCATCCCCAGCTATGGTTGGCAAAAAGCATTGATTATTTCTATTGATGTTCTAAATCCTTTCCAAACTGCTGATTCATACCTCAATTGTGGTTCCTATTCCAACAGGAATGAGACCTAGCAAGCTGCTTCGTTCCTCCAGCATTTTCAGGAGAATCACTATGGTGCTAAAGCATCTCCACAGCACTGGAACAGAACAGCATAGAGAAACAGATAGAGCTGGGTTAGTTCTGAGGTAGATGGGAGTAGATCAGTAGATTAGAGTGCTGCTGGAGGTAGCGTTTGTGGGCGGATGGTGGGTTTATCCAGAGGCCTGCCTTGGATAACTATCTGTAGTACTGATACCCAAATCTACACAAACACCATATATCTGTCCCAAATGGTACCCTATTCCCTATGTAGTGCACTACCATGGTCAAAAGTAGTGCACTATAGAGGGAATAGGGTGCAATTTGGAACGTATTTTAAGCCTGACACCTCATCTTCCCTAACTCAGTTAGGAAATTGGCATGAAAACTTGGATGCAGAAATAAGAACATGAAATGCATTATAATAAAGATGTATTTTACTCCTCCCTCACCCTCACCTGTTTTGCGAGACATGCCCACCATGCTTTTCTTCTTCCTCCAAAAGCTTATGTCATTTTTAAAGGCCAGGAATTCAAATATGAACTGAAAAATGAGACAAAGAAAACTGTAGATGGCTGACATGATTTGAAATGATCTTTGTGATAGAATTCAATGAACTCTCATAGAAAAATCACTTACATGGAATGCGGTCACCAAGGTAGTCAATGCTAACAGGTACAAGTTGTTGTCCACAAGAACACCTTTGATTTCATCTATATTCACCTCAGTGAACCCTGTAATAAATAAAGCAAAAAAAAGTCATTTTACAAGAGGTTGACAAAGGTATGTTGTTATCTCAGTAGTTTAAAAGGAGGGCTAAAGTAATAAACTAACCAAAACGTTTCAGTGAAAACATTACATCCTGCATGTGGATCCAGAGACGGAATTGCCTCAGCGATAGGCCTTCGTAGGATATTGTAAGAGGTAGTTTGGTTGTGGAGCCGTTAATCTCCTACAAACACATGTTGTAAAAACAAGTATCCTCCAAGCCCTGTTTGTGAGGCATGTTTTAATGTTCTTGAAAGTAGTATTTATAACTGTAATATAATTTACAAGAAGAGTAACATCTCACCATCATGTCCTTTACCCTGACACTGAGTTCATCAATATGTAGAAGTGGGAGATATACCATCCTGTTCTCATCCTGAAATCTAAAACACGAAACAAAATATCTGAAATACAAAACATCAATATTTCTCACCACCTCTGTAGCTTTGTAAGTCGCTCTGGATAAGAGCATCTGCTAAATGACTTAAATGTAAATGTAAAATGTAAATGTAGCTGGCTCTGCATAATGTGAGTGATGCTGTGCTATATAAGTGTACTGTAGGTCTTATAGTGCACACCCACTCCCCAAATAAACACACTCACACAATACAAACATTTTATATGAGACTTACACTCTCATGTAGCGCCGGACATCACTTGGCAAGGTCCCTCTGTTGAAGGTGAAGTCCTCTGACATCATGTTTAGGGTTAGACGGGACCTCCAGTGAGAGATGGGTCTGTCTTCTACTCGAGGAGCAGTGGCAGCATGTTTCTGACAAAACGCAAGACCAGGAGAAGCCATGAAGGAGATGATCAAATGGGTCAACCAAACAGAGCAGTTACAGCTGATCTTTTGCCAGTCCAGACTGAAACATAGAGGAATCGTTTTGTTGTCTTACTTTGAGGACCTCTTTAGCAGAGCTGAGATTTTTCGGGACATCATGTAGGTGCTGAGCTGGGCAACATGATGGACCTGCCGGTTATCCTGCAAGGGAGACACTCCACACTTGTGTACATAAACCAATGTGTGCAGAGTCCCGTTGTTACGTGTTGCCAACGGCAGGGATACATTCACCACCCTTTAAATCAAGAAAAGCAGTGGTGACAGGTGAGAGATACAGGCTTCTGTCCCAAATGACACCATAGTGTCTATATAGTGCACTACTTTAGACCAGGGACCATAGGGAATACAGTGCCATTAGGGATGCTTTATACTCAACTAAAAGTGACATGCTATTTTTACGCCACATGACTGCAGATATAAATGGGACTTCGGCCTACCTTTCAAATTTAGAATGTATGTCAAAGTCGTCTATCTTGATGATGAGGTTGAGTTCACTGTGGTCAGGCCTCAAACTGGAGAAAATGCTGAGCTGTTAAAATAAATGAGACTTCGCATTGATTCAATTCAATGTATCTTTATGGGCTCTGAAAGACACTTCTTGTGCACCATGGTCACTAATTAAATTGTGATGCATGAATTCTCTGACCAAATACAATAGCTAAAAATGATTAATTGCACTAAAAACCTACCCTAAATCTAGGGTTTCACTGCAGTATGTGTAAGATCAAGGCCACTATTTACCTGGAGACGGGGTCTTTCTGCAAGGTAGGAAGAAATGCAGTCTCCTTTACCTCTCGCACAAGGCTTGGTGTACACAAAGCCATAAATCACCCAGCAGGTGTGTGACATATACACGACGAACACTCCTAGTAATATCTTTGTCAGATAAGTCCTTTTGAATAGGTCCTTTGAACTCGTCGGCTTTGAATAGCACGAAGGGAACATACTGGTATGAAATGTAAAAATAAAAAACGACCAAAACGAATGGTGGACATTGACAGCTAAAGCTATGAGTATAGGACCACAAAAGTGCGTCAATGATATCAGAAAATATACAATTGTCAAATCAGGCGCATCATGCCGCTCGGCATCTTCTAACCCAGAACTGTATCCAGGCAGCACGCGGAGACGCCTATTCGGTGGTGGTGACGCTGCGTCTCCTCGGTCTACGTCACGTCAAATACTGGGTGACGAATGGGTGCCCACAATGTGAAAACACAGCCCTCAATGTGATGTATATTTTCAGCATAGGGAAATTACATTTCGTGGAAGTTGGAAAATGTGTAAGGTGTTTTGTTTCTTCCCGAACATTTACGGAAATTTCAAGTAAGGTTTTCTTTCGTTAAGCAAATTCATTGGTTGAAATGGATTCATCCTTTCGAGTTCAGGGTCATACACGAGCACGTGTTACTGTAACACCAAAACACCCCGATGTCTGCTGGTTGTAGTTGCTCAGATCCAGCTGTCCCTGTGTTTAGGAGGAATAACGTATCTTGGATTTAGCTATACCAGCTGCAAGCCTATTGTTATTTGATTCACATATGGCACTTTTTTGCGACAGGTTGAGAAGTTCGTTCGGGAAACACGAGCTAGTCTCCTGCTAGCAGCATATACATTTGTTCGCTAACGTTAGCAGTTAGCTAACTTACTAACTAGCGCCTTGTTTGCGTGCTAACTAGCTAAATAAAGTGGATACCTAGTTAGTTTTACAAGTGCATGCATTCAACTGAAATGTGTCTTCTGAATTTAACCCAACACCTCTGAATCAAAGAGGTGTGGAGGGCTGCCCTAATCGACATCTACGTCTTCGGTGCCCGGGAAACAGTGGATTAACTGCCTTGCTCTGTCAGCTCGGGGATTTGATCCATCATTTTACCCGACTTTGGACTGAAACGGTTGTATGATTTTGCAGAACAAACCACTGTCTTTGCCCAGTGCTACGTAGCCAGCTGATAAGTTTACTAGCTACCTAGCCTACGTTAGTGATTCTGTTCCGGATGCAAGTGGAATAACCAGTAATGCAACTGATCAGCTGGCTAGACCAACAAAGTAGCTAAATAACCAAGGACACTTTGCTAAAATGCAGTGGTGGTGAACAAAGCAATGGAAGCTTGTTTCAAGTCGTTCACCATTGGTGGTCTTCGGAGATCTCTGGACATTAAATTCAGAGTCCTCACCGGCTGTTTGACCTGCAGAACAGTGAGTTGTTCCAGATCACCTATAAAATGCCAACTCTCCAAGCATCAGCCGGTGACGAGGGGGAAAGCAACACTGTTGCGATCATGTCCGTCTGGTAGGCGATGTAACATTTTTACTGTTATGGCTAGACCTAGCTGCACAAGGCTACTCCCGCCTCCAGTAGTTGATTTAGAGGTGTTGGGAAGACTACATACATGTATTTGTTTAAGAGACATCTGGATACTGTGTATCAGGATTGTGTGGCCGTTTACACAGGTGGTTCAAAAGATCCAAGGACAGGATGTACTGGGTCAGCATTTGTAGTGCAGGGATGTGGGGTGGAAGTCAGGAAACGTATTACAGATTATCTGGCTGTGGAGCTGATGGCCATACTGTTGGCCTTCCAGTGGCTGGAGGAAGTCAAGCCAGACAGAGTAGTTATTTGCTCTGATTCATGTGCAGTGTGAATGAGTCTCCAGTCCTTTAGCTCACGTAGCAGACAATACCTGCTTTACAAAGTGCTACAAACCCATGGCAGGAATAGACAGATTAGTATACAGAAAAGATTGACTTGGGTCCCAGCCCATGTAGGGGTGGAGGGGAACGAGGCAGTTGATGTACTGGTGAAACCAGCACTTAGTAGTGTTGATGTCGTCTTTTCAATGAGCCATGCAGTGGCAAAAAGCCTGATGTGGACAGTGAAGGTGCAGAGATGGCAGGAGCAGTGGAATAGAGATACTATGGGCAGGCATTTATTTCAAGTACAGAGGAAAGTTGGGGAGGACGCCAGGAAAGAACAGAAGAGAGGAGGCTATTTTTACAAGATTAAGGGCGGGACACAACCAGTTGAATATGTCCTTAAATGTGACGGGAAAGCATCCAACAGGAAAGTGTGGTTATTGCCAGGAAACAGAGACTGTGGAGCAGGTATTGCTACACTGTGGGCAGTATCAGAGGGAAAGAGAGAGGCTGAGATGAGGGAGAAGAAGAATTAGATATAGTGTCAAATATTTAATATTTTTGAAGAGCAACGGGGCTGGCAGGTAGGATTTAGTTTCTCCCGTCTCTGGCCCACACTCCAGTACAGTAGGTCATGCACCATAACATTGGATGCCAACTGCTGATAAACCCCCCCTGAAAAGGAAGACCTAGCTGCAACACAAATGTTGTTGTTGGCTAATGGATTATTAATGTTGTTTAATTGGCAGCATATTTAATTCGCCATAGAGGAACTGAGGCATCCCTCTCCAGTGTGGCTCCTGCTTTTGTTGTGGTAAGTGGCAAGTTTTAGTTGTGTCAATCATATGCAGTTTGAAATTGTTATTCTAGTCTCTCCTAAATGTTATGTCTGTCAGCAGTATATCGGACATGATCAAATGTTTATCAAGATTGACAATGCCAACATTCTATAAAAATAAAAAAGGTTGCTTCTGAAAATGCAAGAAGAGAGAGAACCAATGTGTCAGTTCTTTGTTCTACCTATATAGTTCACCTGAGGGAGTGTGTGGAATGTATCTAGAAGTTCTACAGCAATATACTGGCAGTAGCTACAACTGTGCTCTTCTGTCATAGATGAAATTTGACAAAGATGGAAATGTAACCACATTTGGTAAGTATTGGAACATCTATTGTCCCCATTAGCTTGCACATTATTTGCTTTTGTTTCGTTTTCTGTTCTCACAAGGACTGCATCGAAATGAAATAGTTTATTGTACTTTGTTACTGACAAGGTATTTGCCCTTCCTATAAGTTTTGAGTGTGACTTCTGACCCCTGGTCTGATTCCTATCTCAGAGAAGAAGAAGATGGAGCTGTATCATGAGCTGAGTCTGCAGGCCAGAGACCTCAGGTTCCAACACCTCACCAGCATCACCGCTAGGAACAACAACATCATCATCCGCATGGAGGTAGCTACATATTGTTTTTGTTTCGTGTTACAGCGTTATGCTGAAGGTACTGTTAGCTAAACTGCTGCGTTTGTCACCTGTCGTGACAGCTAGCCTCAAGTTATCCTCTAACTTTTAGAGAATCCTATGATTAAAAAAACAAAGAAAATCGCACACTAGAAAAGACAGGTGACCGAACTTGACTCGTTTTTGCACCTGAACCGAGTCTGTTCTTGTGTCTTCAGGCCTTGAAGGCAGTCGTGACCCCCAATAGCCTGTTGGTGTTGGATTTCCGAGGTCTGGGATTGGAGAGGTGGCTGGTCCTGGAGTTGGCTCCACAGTTGAATGGGGATCATGGAGCTCTGGCCACTCATTCACTGCCATTTGAGTTCAGAGCCCTTGAAGCTATTCTGCAGCACAGGGTAAGACACACGCTACGCAATCACTCATTTAGTATTCATTTATCACAACAATTATTCACACTTTATTTGGATAGTCCCATAGTATGACCATGAGTAGATCATCAATATCTGTTGATAAGCAACTGTTGCTACGGTAAGGGTTGAGTTCAGGGTTCGGATCAATCAATTACATTTATTAATTAAGCTCTTTTTACATCAGCAGATGTCACAAAGTGCTATATAGAAACCCAGCCTAAAACCACAAACAGCAAGCAATGCAGATGTAGAAGCACGATGGCTTGGAAAAACTCCCTAGAAAGGCAGGAACCTAGGAAGAAACCTAGAGAGGAACCAGCCTCTGAGGGGTGGCCAGTCCTCTTCTAGCTGTGCCGGGTGGAGATTAAAAGAGTACGTGACCATTAAGGGCAGATTGTTCTTCAAGATGTTCAAATGTTCATAGATGACCAGCAGGGTCAAATAATGATCAGTGGTTGAAGAGGGTGCAACAGGTCAGTACCTCAGGATAAGGGTTAGTGGATAGTTAGTTGATATGTTGTTGACAGTTATTGAACATCTACAAACCATCTACTTGGGACTATCCAAATAAAGTGTCACCTGGTATTTGTTTATGCATGTATGTGTCTGTTTGTTTTGTGTATAGGTAAATACCCTTCAGGCTCGACTGAATGAGGTTCACCCTGTCATCCTGGACATTCTAGAGTCTCTTGTGGATCCTAAACTACTCTCTGCAGATCGCAGCAAACTGCATATACTTCTTCAGAACAGCAAGAAGTGAGTGGAAAAGCAATGCCAGTCACATCATGATACGGAGCGTTGCTGCTTTTGCATGTAACATTTGGTTCATCTTATCAAGGCAGATCCTCTATTATGGGCATTGGGCCAGTAACTGAAAGGTTTCTGGTTCGATTCCAAGCCGACTGTGTGAAATATCTGTCAATGTGCCCTTGAGCGAGGCACTTAACCCTAATTGCTCCTGTAAGTCACTCTGGATATAAGCATCAGCTAAATGACTTAATCTGTACTACACCTGCAATACATTTAACACCTATGGTTATAGTTGGGCCAGGGCTATTGTATGGATCTAGAAGGCGTGGCTGGTTTAGCTCTGTGAGGTCAATCTCATTCAATCTCAGACTTCCAACTGGGATTTTGGGGAAAGTTACCAGAATTTTTCAATCCTAACTGTTTTCTGCCCAGCCTGTCAGAGCTGGAGACAGACATCAAGGTCTTCAAGGACAGTCTGCTGAAGATCCTAGACGAAGAGGAGATGATCGAGGAGCTTTGTGTCACCAAGTGGACGGATCCACGTGTGTTGTAAGTGAAATTTCAACATGCAGATTTTGTAGGCGCATGGTACTTCATGAGATTATTTGTGTTCATTGTACACGTTTTTCATTATGGTGGGAGTGAGCTGACAACGGGAGGGTTGCTGGCGTCAATACGTCAGGGGTCACCCTTGATATAAACCTCCTGAACTGCTCATTGGGCACAGCACTGTGGCTGCTCTGTGGTCCAGCCTTTTAAGCCTAGTCTGTGAGTGTGTCTGAGGGGTTGGTACAGCAGAAGACACATTTCTCTCGTATGGATGAATGTCTTTTTTTTTCTTCTTAAGGCTTGTTGGATGAAGGCTTTATTGGTCTCTCTTGTTGTTGTGTGTGTCTCTGGAGGCAGTGAGGAGAGCAGTCTGGGCATTGATCATGCTGAGGAGATGGAGCTTCTCCTGGAGAACTACTTCATGCAGGCTGAGGAGCTGGGCAACACGACCAGGGAGCTCAAGGGCCTGATAGACGACTCCGAGAGTGTTATCTTCATCAACCTGGACAGGTACAGACAACTAAACCCTGTCTGCGTCCTTGTTTCCTAATATAGTGCAGTACGTTTGACCAGGGCCCATAGGCCTCAAAAGTAGTCCACTATGTAGGGAATAGGGCAGGGGTTCTCCAACCTTTTGGGCCCGGGGACCCCTTTTGTGATTGAAAATTCATCAGGGACCCCCTCATCAGAACACAACTCGAATGAGATAAAAACAAATAGCATACAAAAAGTTTTTCTATAACTTCAGCAGTGCATGGCCAGACGAACCAAGTCTGGGGCCCTGGGAAGGAACATTTTTAAAGGCCCATCTCTTGACATTAGAGAGAACATTTTGCAGTTTTCAAGCTAATATCCTGTAATTCTGCACATTTTGTCACGTGGCAGAGATTATTTTGTTGTTGCAGCTTTAAGAGACAAAACGTTGTAGTTTTAAAGCTTCAATGAGTTCCAAATGTATAGTTGGTGGAGTACTGTGTATATCAATATCCCTGCGAGCCTCCCAGGCCCATGTTGCCTAGGGTTAAAAACATACATTGTAGATGAATAATATTATATTTGATTGTATTACACACTAAACTTATTTCACAGATCCCTTGGCCAAAATGTGTTTAACCTGTTGTTAGTAATATTTAAGGGGGGCTGCCAGTTATGCATCTCTGGTATAGTGTAATAGTCATGCTGCGTCCATACAAAATATGCTGGCAGAATTATCTAGCTAGACAAAAATAAACCAGTTTAAGTGTATTGCTGATTTAACTGGCTTTTGGTAGACTTCATTTGTCCTGATGTTGTTTTCTGTTCTAAGCTGCATTTAATGCTATCAGGGGAACTAGCCTGTTTTTCCAACTGCTGAACATGGCATTTTCCTTTTCTCCTGTTGTTAATTGGCTTAACCAGCTCTCTGTTAGTCAGGCCTAGTTTGTCACCATCCCATTTCCATCTGTCCCCATGGGCCATGGCCCACCCAGTCACCGGAACGTGATGATGCGTCTGAACCTGCAGCTCACCATGGGGACCTTCTCACTCTCCCTATTTGGCCTGATGGGCGTCGCCTTCGGGATGAACTTGGAATCCACGTTTGAGGAGGTTAATGATATGTGTTGATGATAAAGCTTTAACCTTATAAATGACACGTGAGACACTTTAACAATGAGTTTGTTAACCTGGCAACACATGCTCATTGTAAACTAGCCAGCTGCAGCAATGTAATATTGCTAAATGGCAGATGACCCTGAGGTGAAGGATGACTGGCTCAGTGTGTGGTCCATAGAGATATAACGCTAGATCGAACAGAGTTTTATCTATGGTGTCGTGTTTGTTCCCCCAGGACCCCAAGGTGTTCTGGCTGGTGACAGGCTTCATGTTCCTGGGTAGTGGACTAATCTGGAGGAGACTGCTCTCGTTCCTGGGTCGACACCTTGAGCCTACCGTCCCCCCACAGGTAATTTAATAGTTAATTATTATTTATTTGGATAGAAATGTGTATCATCTAATATGTAACGTGTATAACTCACTAATGGTCAATACCAGCCCCTGTCTGACATCTTGACCATGCTTAAGCTCAGGGTTTTGTCTTGAGATCATTTCCATGACTTGTGTTGTTATAAAAACCCTCTTTGTCCTCCCTAGATCCCAACAGTTTGGAAGAGAAATCAAATCAACTCAAAAGGAGGAGAGGTGAAGAGTGGACTAAGAGGATAGTTCCTTGTTGCACCACCTCTCTGCTGAGGAATCTGAACTGTTTGACTGTTTTCATAATACAGTGAGATTTTCCACTCGTTTATTGCAGAGGAATGTTTTTTTTCTCTTCATAATCTCAATATCAGTTTTTTTGCAATTGGTTTAAGACTGTTGTAAGTAGTATTCATGTATTTATTAACATCCTGGATATATTGTTATAATGAAGAACACTGTATACCTCCATCTGTATTCAAGGATACTGCACCAATTCTTACTGTCCAAAAACATGGTCCCACTGTTCACCAAAACCACTGTTCAAATAGTTTTGACTGGCTATACAGCTAATAAATAAAGACATTGAGTACTGAGCAGTCTCCAACTTTGAAAGAACTAAAACCCAAGGACCTTTCCTGTTTCAGCATGACAATGCAGCTATTCACAAAGCGAGGTCCATATATAAATGGTTTGTCGAGATCGGTGTGGAAGAACTTGACTGGCCTCCACAGAGCCCTAACCTCAACTCCCATCGAACATCTTTGATATTAATTGGAACGCCGACTGCAAGCCAGGACTAATTGCCCAACATCAGTGCCCGGCCTCATAATGGAAGCACGTCCCCGAAGCATGTCCCCGCAGCAATGTTCTAACATCTAAACTCAGCAGTTTCTTTTCAGCAAACTTAACGTGTAAATATTTGTATAAACATCAAATTCCAAGTTCCACAGACATGTGACTAACAAATGGAATGTGTCCCTGAATAAAGTGGGGGGGTCAAAATCAAAAGTAAGTCAATATCTGGTGTGGCCACCAGCTGCATTAAGTACTGCAGGGCATCCCCTCATGGACTGCACCAGATTTGCCAGTTCTTGCTGTGAGATGTTACCCCTCTCTTTCACCAAGGCACCTACAAGTTCCTGGGCATTTCTGGGGGGAATGGCCCTAGCCCTCACCCTCCCGATCCAACAGGTCCCAGATGTGCTCAATGGGATTGAGATCCGGGCTCTAGAACACTGACAGTCCTGTCTTGCAGGAAATCACGCACAGAATGAGCAGTATGGCTGGTGGCATTGTCATGCTAGAGGGTCATGTCAGGATGAGCCCGCAGGAAGGGTACCACATGAGGGAGGAGGATGTCTTCCCTGTAACTCACAACGTTGAGATTGCCTGCAATGACAACAAGCTCAGTCCGATGATGCTGTGACACACCGCCCCAGACCACGACGGACCCTCCACCTCCAAATCGATCCAGCTCCAGAGTACAGGCCTCTGTGTAACGCTCATTCCTTTGATGATAAATGCAAATCTGACCATCATCCCTGGTGAGACAAAACAGCGACTCGTCGGTGAAGAGCACTTTTTCACAGTCCTGTCTGGTCCAGCGACGGTGGGTTTGTGCCCATAGGCGACGTTGCCGGTGATGTAAATGTAAATGTAATGGTGAGGACCTCCCTTACAACAGGCCTACAAGCCATCAGTTCAGCCTATTGCGGACAGACTGAGCACTGATGGAGGAATTTTGCGTTCCTGGTGTAACTCGTGCAGTTGTTGTTGCCATCCTGTACCTGCCCCGCAGGTGTGATGTTCGGATGTACCCCGCAGGTGTTGTTACACGTGGTCTGCCACTGCAAGGACGATCAGCTGTCCGTCCTGTCTCCCTGTAGCTCTGTCTTAGGCGTCTCAGTACAGACATTTATTGTCCTGGCCACATCTGCAGTCCTCATGCCTCCTTGCAGCATGAGCAGGGACCCTGAGCATCTTTCTTTTGGTGTTTTTCAGAGTCAGTAGAAAGGCTTCTTTAGTGTCCTAAGTTTTCTTAACTGTGACCTTAATTGCCTAACGTCTGTAAACTGTTCCACAGGTGCATGTTCCTTAATTGTTCATTGAACAAGCATGGGAAACAGTGTTTAAACCCTTTACAATGAAGATCTGTGAAGTTATTTGGATTTTTACGAATTATCTTTGAAAGACGGGGTCCTGACAAAGAGATGTTTTTTTTCTTCAGTTTAGTAGAAAGCCTTCTCAGAAGAGTGGAGGTTGTTATAGAAGCAAAGGAGGGACCAACTCCATATTAATATCCATGATTTTGAAGAGCTTTACTGTAGTGTCATGTAGTGTAACTCACGTTTTCATCCTCAGGTCCAACATAACTATTGTGCCATTCACATACAGTAATATAGTATGTATTTATTAGTTGTATCATTCACAAAATGGTCACTGCCATGCTGTTTGTCATTACAAATTAAATACAAATATAGGACAAAACCATTCACTACAAGAGAGACCTAAGACAACAACATAGCATTGCAGCAACACATATAAATAAGGAACATCTCTCTAATGTGATATCATACCCCTTCATCATTAACAGTCGAATGGAGGGTAAAATAGCCAATATGTCCATATGTGAAATATTTAATAATTCATCAAATAAAGTATTACATGTGGGGTATTGGTAGGCCTTTTGTGTCTACACTAGTGGTGCGCGGGTCAGCTGTTTGTTCACCCGCAAGCAATTGCAAATAACCCATCTGCAACCGCCGGATTATATGTTATAAAGTGAGAATCTGGGGTCCACACCCAACCCGCATATATAGAGAATGCGCTAGGCTACAGTCGGAGAATGCAGAGCGATATTTTGAGAGGGGGTGCAGGATTTGTTTTTGCCTGATTTCGGTATTTATGCTTATAATTTTGGACATTTTGGTTGGCTTCTGTCATAATATGTTGCTTTAGAAGACTAAATAAACCCGTGCTCAACAGAATGTAATAGATCGATAGAATGAATGCTTTAATATAGTTGACATCGGTAAAGTTCTCTCATCTTTCGCGGAGCAAAGAAGTTTAGGGACTGGGGAGAAAATACAAGAAAGCAACAAAAAAAACGGAAAAGTTTTTCTGTGCAAAATGTCCAAATGATATTAGTTTGACCGGTTGTAAGCCAAAAGTAAACTGTGAAAACGACCCAACATGTTTCTGATAATATTTGAGTTCGGCTTCGAAGCATATTTTATGTGGTTTAAATTGAAATACTATCAGATTTTATTATGAAGACAGCACCCAGATGTTATCTACAGTAACTGAGCATGGCATTCTCTCAAAATGCAGAACGAAATACATTTTTCCCCACTCCTGTACCCAAATCCACATTTGACCTACATTTGGTATATCATTTTACAGCAAGAAATGCTTACTTCTGCACGAGTTAGGCTATTATTAAGGATATAGCCGTATTCGCACGGGACTAGTATTACTAGAGAACGTTGGTTAAGAATGTATTATCCCAGAATGTCCGTTATTCCACATAACAATTAGGACAGGATAGTTTTTTTCCCAAACTGCCCCCTGTAAATCTCTCTTTTTATCTATAAAATGACCGTTATGACGGAATCGTGGAGGTTTTTTTCTAGGCGTGAAGAAATGTAAAAAAAATACCAGAACCTCAATATAGCCTATAAAAATATCACAATAATGTAATGACCCTAAACCCGTCCGCCCCGCAGATAAAACCGCGGGACTGCCGGTTATGAGTCAACCCGCTAGTGGTTTTATGAATGTTGATAATGTGTTATGTAGATGTGTATAAATCGTGAAATGTTTGCCTTATCATAACGCGGTATACTTATCAACTACAGCACTTAACATAGTAATGTCCACATAATTGACAATGAACCGGTGGGGATGACTACTTTGACTCAACAACATCAGCCCTCAGAAGAATCAAGAAAATATCTCCTTCAGATTACCTACTGAAAGTATTAGCTTGGCTGTATCTTAAATTGTCATTATGCAATTCCACTCATCCTCTCTCCTAGCCTCGCTTCCTTCTCAACCATATTGAAGGAGAAAGTCCAAGTTCCCCCTCCCAGACCTACTCCTTCAACCATATTGAAAGATAATGTCCAAGTTCCCCCTCCCAGACCTACTCCTTCAACCATATTGAAAGATAATGTCCAAGTTCCCCCTCCCAGACCTTCTCCTTCAACCATATTGAAAGATAATGTCCAAGTTCCCCCTCCCAGACCTTCTCCTTCAACCATATTGAAAGATAATGTCCAAGTTCCCCCTCCCAGACCTTCTCCTTCAACCATATTGAAAGATAATGTCCAAGTTCCCCCCCAGACCTTCTCCTTCAACCATATTAAAAGATAATGTCCAGACATTCTCCTTCAACCATATTGAAAGATAATGTCCAAGATCCCCCCCAGACCCTCTCCAATGCATTTTGAGATTAATCCAGAAAGAGCCCTAATCATGCAGATTCCTTCATTCTATGATTTACTACTCATCATTATAGCTTTGCATACATTATACAATTTACCTTCCATAGTACACAATTGGACCTTCATTTGCCAGTCTAATCAGCTATGTAGTGCTAGGGCAAAAACAAAATGTGTACCCAATGGGGACCTCAGGACCCAGTTTGGGAAACCTTGGTCTAAACAGATAATGTTAGGACAGCAGTCATGTTATTCTGTGTCTTCAAACAACATGAACCTTTTTCATAAAACATGCCTTTGAGCTGTTTTGTATTATTTAATAAAATCTCAATTGCAAGGACTTTGATAATAACATTGTCATTCAGGCACAAACTTGAGTGTATGTACGAATCAACTTTCCCCAACAGGGGGAAGCAAAACTGAACTAATCAGACCAAATATTAGATCAAATTTGCCACACTGTGAGCAAGGTATAATCAAAGTATTATTTACATGATAAGCTTTATTTTGTTCTATGATCCCGTCACATTATTACATTTGTATTCATATATTGATGTTTTATTTAAGTAAAGTCAATATCCAAGTCTATAGACAACAGCACATCTAAACCACTTGTCTAACTCATTCCATGAAGGGCCGAGTATCTGCGGGTTTTCGCTCCTCCAATGTACTTGATTGATTGATGAATTAATTAATTATTTTACCAACCAGCTCGTTATTAGAATCAGTTGAGCTAGATTAGGGTTGGAGCGAAAACCTACAGGACGATAGCTCTCCAGGAACAGTGTTGGAGAGTCCTGGCTTAGACCTTTCAATGTATTGTGAGGTGTTATGCTACCCCGGATTCCTGCCTTGGTGTCAGAAATGAGATGGGGCTATCATATCCGGATGGTTCATAACCTGTGTCGGCATACTCTACTAGCCTATCATAACTCAATCACTTGTGGCTATGTCAAATTGTCAATTTAAATTATCACTGCACACTCAAGTGAATGACACTTCTTTATGTTCAAGTATCTATCAACCAATTATAGAAGACTCTTTCCTAACTACCTTGTTTCCGCAATGAATCTTGCGTTCCAAGCTGGCGCATCCGTACATGTAATAGCGCGTGCTTCCGCTTTTCCCTTTCAGTAGAAAAGTACTAGGAAAACGGGAAATAAACTATTTTATTCGGAGAGAAACATCGAGTGGGGAGGATCTAGTTTTGCTCGTTTTGGAATAATTCGATTGGGAGAGTATAATCTGGGAGAGAGAGTGGTGTCTACAACTGTGAAGATAATTACATCTGTTTTGTATGAGCGCTAGCCAATAGATCTATTTTTCGCCACGGTTTGTTCTTTCCAAAGGAATAATGACGAACACTTGGATACTATTGACTCTCGCGGTGGCGACCTGTT
Organism: Oncorhynchus gorbuscha; assembly: GCF_021184085.1. Taxonomy (NCBI): domain Eukaryota; kingdom Metazoa; phylum Chordata; class Actinopteri; order Salmoniformes; family Salmonidae; genus Oncorhynchus; species Oncorhynchus gorbuscha. The sequence goes on from NC_060191.1 coordinate 949,113, forward strand.
TTATGAGTGAAACGGTGAGTAAAAGTTGTCAGGACAAAGAAAGTCATAAAATGTGTTTTGTTATACCTCGCGCGGTAAGGAGCTGCTGAAATGTTTTTTTTTTTAAACGGGCTTTGGTTTCGATGTACGCTATTTTGCATGCTTGTCTCACTCGAGGTCTTCATAAGCTCAGCGAGTAATTTATATCTTGCTGCTTTTACAAGTAAAGAAGTCAATAACTATTCCCTTATGTATGTCCTTATTCCCCTTGTGCACTTCCCATATGACTGAAGTCTTATCACATTGTGGCCCAAATTATCAAGATACATTTTTACAGTTGCCAGAAAGGCACGTGTCTGATTTAATATTTGTGTAAAACCAAATAGTTTATTTACCGTTTGAAAATAGTTTATTTACCGTTTGATTCCACAGTGGTCAAATATGATTTTCAAGAGGCGGTGTGGAACTACAGTCGTCTCTGTTCCTTGGTCAAAACAGATTAAATGTTTCCATTTAACCAGGCTGAGAACACAGGGCATCTCAGTGTTGCCTTTTAACGTGTCTAATAACCTCCTATTGAAAGACACGTTAAACAACTACTGAATTGTCCATCAGTGGAGTTAATGACACATTTTATAGGTTTGTATACTTTTCCTCTCCGTCTGCCACTACAGTAGACATGGCTCTATCATTGGCACGGTGATGCCGTTCCCTAACTAACATGGCCATTGCTATTAAACAGCAGTTTTGTAATTGGCTGCAAGGAGCATATGTGTTAATTGGCCCAGCCTTCCAACCTGGATTATTTTAGAAACAAAAAATAAAGGCAAGGGCCCTCATCTCTGATTTAAAGTGAATGGGGGTGCAGGGTTCTATAGTTGTGATGGTATCAACCTATGGGCATTCTACTAAAGTGAAGGTGGGTGAATGAAGTTATTTTAGGCTGAAGTGTGTTTAACTGTGGTGAAGGCTGCATGCCTCACGTTCCCCTCTAACATTAGGTCAGATTCCTCATTTGGAGCATTGGACTGTATTCGGTCCATTCAGGATATCAGACACCACCATCGCTCATCCCCCTTCCATTTTTCAGCAGAAAACATAAACACCAGCTCTGAGAGGCAGCCATTTTCTCTAATTCATCACATATTGGACAGGACTCTTCCCTCCATCACTATCCATCTTTTTGTTCATGTGGAAACAGAGAAACTATTGCTCTAGTTTTATCTCCATATTAAACAGATGTAACACGTCATCACTGATTTGTCACTGAAAGTACTTCATGTACTATACCACTGTCACATGACATCTGACTTGATGGGTATTAAAGTCAACAGTGAAGAAACATCTGCTGTTTAGATGGAACTGTAATGACTTGTCATATCATCACCAACGTTGTGTAATTGAAAGTGCTTCGTACAGATGTCCCACATCATATACTAAGGCACGGTTGGGAATAACTTCAACAGTATAGAAACATCTAGAGTTGGATGTACTTAAGTCTGAGATCAAGGCTCTAGAAATATGCATGGAAATCCTGAATGAGAAAAGTAATGAAAAACTAGCCTGACAAATAGGATTTCTTGAGAGGATGGAAAATGGTCACATACTTCAGTACTGACTGCTACTCTCATTCCTCCTCTGCCTCAATTAGCTTAGCAAATGTAAAGTTCTCAGTGAAAACCTGGGGGTGGCTAGGCAGCAAGGCACTAGACTGCTGGGTTGTGAGATGGGAAAACCTTGTGATGTACACACCGTCTGTTCTGTATCTATGAAGCCATGAACTTGTCAACTGGATAATGAAACTGTGTAGGTTGTTTGGCTCAGATCTGAAGGTCAATAATGAGATGTTCGTTTTGAACCTTTCTTGACAAATGTAGCTTATGCCTGAAGATTTAGTAAATGTTTGGACTTCTCTTTGTTTGTGTGGATTTGATTTGATTGTACATGGAATTGTGATCATTGCTACTCTGATCATACATCCTAGAGTGAAAGTTAACCTTAATGTAACAATTTTCTAGAATAGTGTGGACCGTGGTCAAATGCAAGATGTTCCATGACTGTGTATGCTGACAGCTTGCTGTGGTGTTATGCCAGCCAACTTTGTTTACCCGGTTGAAAAGCATCCTGAGAGAATACCCCTGTCTGCTCTTTGCTAATGGATGTGACTGGTACTAAATGTTCTTTGCCTTGCGTTACTTCCATATATGGTCATACCGGTTTCCGGAAAACAAACACCCACTCCAGATGTTTTTGTACTGTATGTAACTGGCAGACGTGCTCTCAATAGACATTTAGTGTTGTTTTTAGAGACCACTGAAGCTGTATGCGAGTCAGAGGTGACGGTCTGGATGTGAAAGACTGTGTGATCTGGACTCTGAATCCACATGTGCTTTGTCCTCCTGACCCTCTTGGGTTAATTGATGCGCAGAAGGACAGACTGGCAAGCTGTGATAACGATATCAATGCAAAACAGGAACTAATCAGTTTTATTTCCTTTGGAACTACAATCTCGCACAAGATCCTAAGTGGTGGTATTTTCTGCCTGACCTTAATTTGAGAATATTTTAAATACTTATTTTAAAATGTTTCCTGTCATCAGGAGGGAGGCCCTCCCCAGTGTTAGTCATGCATGCAGTACACATGGTAGAGTATGTACTGTCGAACCTATCAGCGCTGACTGGATAGGGCTGGTCTGGGAGTCATGCAGCTTCACATGTAAGTGGAGCTGCGCTCCATTGGTATTTCTACTCCTTTTCCCCCAGCTCCCTTTCTGTCTCCTTCTCTCTCAACAGCTCTGGCTTGCCTTTTATCTGTCCAACAAAGCTTGTCTGGAATTTTAAACATTTTCTGGGTTGAGCTTGTTGCTGGGTCAAATACACAAGCATTTCAGTACACCTGCGATACACATTTTTAGCAGATGTTATTCATGTGATAAATCAGAACTGATTTGAATACTTGTGGGGTTGAGTTTGTTGCTGGGTCAAACTTGTAGGGTTGTGGTTTGACAGCTTTGTCTTATTTGAAAGGTCTGAGATTCTCCACTTAAGTCACTACTTCCCATCTGAAGAATCTGAGTTCTGTCACTTGGGTTAAATCAATGATTTATATTTAGTGATGATTTAAGGGAGGGAAGTTTCTCACAGAGCCTGTGTTGATCTGTCAACACTGGGGATTTTCTTTCTCTGCTGAGGATTTTCTGTGTTTTTGTAGAACACTGCTAAGCATGTCACAGATTTTCAAAGAATTTCAACAGTACATTTGGGATCCTTTTCTAGATCCAGAGGGAGCCTGACTTGGCCCACAGCTATCAGAACTGAATAGAAAACACAAGTCGAGATTGATATTTTAGTCATTTAGCAGACGCTTTTATCCAGAGTTACTTACAGGAACAATTAGAGTTAAGGGCCTTGCTCAAGGGCACACCAACACATTTTTCACTTAGTCTGCTCAGGGATTTAAACCAACAACCTTTCGGCTAATTGTCGTCCTGAACCGCTGAGTGTATCCCCCCAGAACAGTTCAAATTGTCAGGGCATGGACTCAACAAGGTGTCGAACGCTGTCCACAGGGATGCTGGTCCATGTTTACTCCAATGCTTCCCACACTTGTCAAGTTGACTGGATGTGGTGGACCATTCTTGATACACACGGGAAACTGTTCAGAGTGGAAAAACCCAGCAGTGTTGCAGTTCTTGACATGATCAAACCAGTATGCCTGGCAACTACTACCATACCCCGTTCAAAGGCACTTCAATATTTTGTCTAGCCCATTCAACCTCTGAATGGCACACATACACAATCCTTTTCTCAAGGCTTAAAAATCATTTTTTTAACCTGTATCCTCCCCTTCATCTACACTGATTGAAGTGGATTTAACATGTGGCATCAATAAGGGATCATAGATTTCACCTGGTCAGTCTGTGTCATGGAAAGAGCAGATGTTCTTACCGTTTTGTCCACTCAGTGTGTCTGCTGTTTTATAGTAATCTGTGATGTCTGCTCTCATTTGGTACTGATGCCAGTTGTTCATGGTCTAGTTGCTGATTGTTCTGACCCAGGTGTGGCGTATGGGCCAGCGGTCTGTCTCATGCTTCAGGACTAATTCTTCTGGCTCTTGGGTGACTGTAGTTGTAGATCTTCTTGGCATCATCAAGGCCTGAACAACCTTTGCATAAAGAAGCATGTCATTAGTGTTGAACAGGATCATGAAGGCTATCAGATGTGTCCTGTAACAACTGTAGTTTATACTTGGGACATAGGCCCCATCCTCCTACTGGGATGCCAGAGCACTTCTATGTGAGGCATGTCATTACTTCTATTCACATTGGTATGAGTTTCACATGGTAATATTACAAGTCATATAGATTTACAGAATTTTACCTGGATAAGGTCACATCATGTTGCCCTTCAGCGGGAATATGGGCTCAGTGTTTGGGTCATCGGCAAGGACTCTGGCCTTGGTGTCGGCATGGGCCTGCATCTCCCTCCCGACCAAATACGCCCACATCGACCATGGTGAAGTGGTACTTTGCATTGCGGCCTGTCATCCGGACTATTGTGTAGTTGTAGTACTTGTTACCAGAGTTTGCTGGAGCTCGGATCTGAATGTTTCCCGTCGACTGCTCCTACACAACTGATAAGTCCAACGATCCCAAAACTCTCAGGCGATTTTTGGCCCATTTTGCTACTGAGGGATAAGCAACTAAATCTGCCTTTGAGACATGCCAGGTAGCCTGCCAAGCTTCGCTGGCGATGGCAAAAACGGTTCTTTCCTAGCTTCTAACTAGCATCAATGCTTTTGCTGTGTGCCTGTAATTGCCAAAAACATCCAGAAGTACTGAACATGCCTTCACTTGTCAATGCTTTGCATAGGTCAGACTAAAGACATATTCTCAATTGTCTCCTCTTGTAGTGATCAGTGGACCAACATGCCATTTTCTCCCTCGTGAGAAATAAAAACAATCTCTTCTAATTTGGAGGCAGACATGTTTGCTTTTGTAGCTAGTTAAATCCTGAAAGTAAATTTGTATCTGGAGTGTTAAGATATATATTTTTAATCCTCAAAGTAGAGTTACAAGCATAACACCAGACATGTAGCTAGCTAGTATTTGTAAACGGGCAAATACATGGGATCCAGACATTTTTAAATGTCGTCGCTAGCTAGAGTGAGTGTCTGGGCCCCTCATGACTCCAACTATGAACATGCACGTGATCTACGCACGTAAACTGTGTAGAGGCCTTAAAGCTGTGTGTGGTGGCATCACGTCAACGAATACCACAAACTGAGACCGATCCATAGCTTCTGTCTGACCAAGCCTGGGGTATAGTTTAAGAACTTGTGAAAAGCTATAATTATAATTGAGCCTGAATGTAGACACTAATTGCTTAGTAATCCTGTCTTTTGAAGTGATTTCATGTGCAGACTCATTTGCTGTCAGCTGTTTTACTCTGGCATTAACAGAAAGATATTGAGAAATTCATTGCATATCTGCTTTACATTAGCTATATTTTACACAACTGAACTTTGCTTTTCCTTGGCAACTCCTGAAACTCCCACTCATGTCCCCTGTTCATGTCTTGGCTCTGGTAATCCCTGGAATATGACAGTCTCACACCGTGATTACCTGGATGGAAAACGGAGTTAGAAAATAATGGATTTTGTTCTAAATGATTGTTAGATTTTCTGTTCCCAACTCTTTCATTACCTCAAAGCTTCCTAGAATTATAAGATATCTTTTTAATATGTGCTGGACATAAAGTGGTCATTCCAGAAAGCTACTGCTGAAATTCTGCAATGCAGCTTTGATTGAATCTAGTTCTTAACATTAAGGTAAGAGTTGGAGTGTGGATCAGCCAGCCCTCACACAGGGTCCCACATCACAGTAAACTACTTCATACTCACACTACTGTAGTGTTCAGTTGTGTCCAAGGACCAAAGTTAATGTTTTTATTTAATCTTCATTTATATAGGTAAGTATAACTTAACACATTTCCTGTTTACAATGATCACCTGTCCCAAGGCATAGACAGCAGTGAGAGAGGCTTGGAGTATAAGAGGCTTGGAGTATAAGAGGCTTGGAGTATAAGAGGCTTGGAGTATAAGAGGCTTGGAGTATAAGAGGCTTGGAGTATAAGAGGCTTGGAGTATAAGAGGCTTGGAGTATAAGAGGCTTGGAGTATAAGAGGCTTGGAGTATAAGAGGCTTGGAGTATAAGAGGCTTGGAGTATAAGAGGCTTGGAGTATAAGAGGCTTGGAGTATAAGAGGCTTGGAGTATAAGAGGCTTGGAGTATAAGAGGCTTGGAGTATAAGAGGCTTGGAGTATAAGAGGCTTGGAGTATAAGAGGCTTGGAGTATAAGAGGCTTGGAGTATAAGAGGCTTGGAGTATAAGAGGCTTGGAGTATAAGAGGCTTGGAGTATAAGAGGCTTGGAGTATAAGAGGCTTGGAGTATAAGAGGCTTGGAGTATAAGAGGCTTGTATAAGAGGCTTGGAGTATAAGAAGAGGCTTGGAGTATAAGAGGCTTGGAGTATAAGAGGCTTGGAGTATAAGAGGCTTGGAGTATAAGAGGCTTGGAGTATAAGAGGCTTGGAGTATAAGAGGCTTGGAGTATAAGAGGCTTGGAGTATAAGAGGCTCTGACGAGTAGTGGCAACGTCTCTCTCTCTGAAAGACCACGCTTGACAAAATCATATTTTGTGCACTCTGAAACTAGCACATGTAATCTCACCATGATTTGGTTGTCACGCTCTGATATAATTGCACAACATACACTACATCTAGTTCTGCCATTCAGGTACAGTCAATGAAACAGATATCCCCAGAATGTCTGACTCCGGTATTCTGCTCTCTGCCCCCCTCCAAGAAGACGTAGAATATCCCAGCCTCATAGCCCTAGGACAACACCTGTGTTTATTGAATCATATGAAGAACACCAGACATGCCTCTGGTCTGAATGGGCTGTATTCATCCTGTTAGTCTCTGCAGCAGTTCTGGTGGAGTGCTGGCACCGTCCAGTAGTTAGTTAATGCTCTTCCTGTGTACTCCTGAGGGGCTGCGAATGTCAGCAGCTGGTTGGACAGCTACTACATCGGCAAGGTCTCTATCCCAAATGGCACCCTGTTCCCTATTTAGTGCACTACTTTTGACTAGGGCCCATCATAAGTAGTGCACTAAACGGGGAATAGAGAGCCATTTGGGACGTAGCCTGGAGCTGCTGTGCCCTGTATGACGCTGCGCCCTCGGCAGATGTGGGTTAATATCGTAACCCACACCTGTAACATCTGCTGCTTCCCAGCACTGTGGAAGGAAGCTGGTTACTAAAGAGCTCCTGTACTGTTGGTCCACATGCTGGTTAATGTCTTGGTAGACCTGTTTGGTTGCTGTCATTGGGTGATGCTGACGGACAGTATATATTTATGGGCAGTGTTGCCGGTAGCGTTGGATGTTATTTAATGTGTGAAGGTAAGCAGCTCAGAACGTCCTGTTTTCCTCTGGCTGTCCGACAGGGGTATGCTGAGAAACACAGCCAGGCCTTCAGGGCATGGAGGAGGACTTTCAAAGGAAATCCAATGTTTTTCATGTTGAGATTACATTCATATCAGGTAGTCATCCTAGATCTGCCAGGAATGCATTTTAAAAAGCCCCATAAGTCCAGTGTTAGCCATATCTTGGCAGGTTCTCTCTTCCCATCATTACAGCTGACAACTATACCTGTGGAGGCGGAGGGTGACATGATTAGCTGACATGTCCCCAGCATTTGTTGCTGTGCTAGCCGCTAACAACAATACCTTAATGATTCAACCATTTAGTAGGGTCTGGCTGACTGGGCTGTTTGAAAGGAGCTAGCTAGTGAGAAGAGAGAGTATTTCCTTTTCAGTTGTAGACTTGGCACAGCCTGAAAGCCCAGTCCTGAGCTCTTCAGCTCCCTGCACAATACCTCACTTGTGCTGCTACTTTGGCCCAGGAATGTGAGGCTCACCTTCATATGTCTGACAGCAGTTTGTTTTGGAATGAGAGATATTATTCACCACCACATCGTACTGCTGCAAACATGGTTCTCTCATCGCCTCTTCGCTCTACCTCTCTCTGAAGAGTTGAGGCAGCCCCATATGATGCTGTTGAAACCCCCATAAACCACTGCTTTAGATGGTCTGTTCTATTCATAAGATGTGAAAGTAATTGATCCTCACATCTTGAACAGTGTATTTTGTCAAGGCATGTATGCTACGTGTGGGCTAGGTGCAAAAAATGTTGTTCAGAGTCTAATCATATAGCATACTTGTGTGTTCACATCGGCCTCTGGAAAACCGAGCCTGACACAATCTTAGCCTGTTAGTAGTGTTAGGTTAGGCTTTATCTATCTAATAAGAAAATGGAATACCGGCAGCATGAAAATAGGGCCTTTCAGTAGCCAGTTGTACTCTGTACTGGGGCCTGATCTGAGTCCTTGACTAATCCTGATCAACAAAGGACATTGGAGGAAATGATTAGGGCTGTTTAACATCAGTCTGTATTGATGTTGTACTTCATGATTCAGTGGCTGGGCATTCACACTGACTAGACTACTACTGTATGGTCACCGCCTGACCCTGAGAGTCTCCATCGTTCTCACAGTGTTCTCTATTGGATGTTTGGGGTCAACTTGACATTTGTCATAACACTTGACTGCTTCAGAGGCTAAATCAGCTGAGTAGACCTGGGTCAAATACTTTTAAATACTGGGAAGTGTTTTCAGGGCTGGCAAACGGAAGTAGTGTACAGTAGGTATCAGTCATTCATGACTCCAGTCCTACTCTTCATAGTGTACATGTGGTCTTCTAGGCTAAGATTGTGTCGGGCTCGGTTTTCCAGAGGCCGACGTGAACACACAAGTATGCTATATGATTAGACTCTGAACAACATTTTTGTACCTAGACCACACATGCCTTGCGCGTTGACACATCACAATAGAACGTACAGTGTCAGAGGGGTCCGTTATCTTTTCTCAAATACTATTGGTCCATTACCATGTCAATCAACGCTTGAATAGAAACGTAGCTTACGCCCTGGATTTTGATGCCAATGCAGTCGCTACAGTCCCATTCGTTTTCATTGCAGCCTCGTTTGATTACCACGGTTATGTATAATGTGTACTAACCGTTAAGTAGCACGGTGGTCTTCTAGCATTAGTTGACATGGGAGCACTTTATACATTGTTTTCCTGGATTACTTTGATCATCACTTCCTCATGTTCTGCCTGCTGCGTTCTCTATAGTATGTTGCATAGCAAACAAAAGATGATTCACTGTGTGTGACAGTTTGAAAGACAACTGGAGCACAACACAATGGCATACCAAAGATGTGTTTTTGTACAGATGACAATTATTTGAAAAAGAAAATGTCATCCCAGAGGCCAAAAGGGAAGGTCTTTATCTAGCTGGGTATTCCCTCTTTTCAGCCAGAGCCATTGTTGTGCTCTTTGAAGCATCTCTCCTTCAGTGAGTCTGAAATGACTTGTCCTCTTATTGTGTACTAGGCTCTGCTTCCTTTGAAGCAAGAGTCCTTTTTTCTTACATCATCCTTGTATGTCACTTTTTCTCCCTCTCCTTCACGAACAAAGACCTGAAAATTGAACCAGGCTCCTTAGTGTCAACATTCATCAGAGGAGCAAAAAGGCAGACCTGTGTGTGTGTGTGTGTGTGTGTGTGTGTGTGTGTGCACGCACACAGAGGGTGCATCCTTAGTACCTTTGTCAGACGTATTGCTTTTGTGGGGATTTTGGGAAGCACAATTGTGTGGAAACATCACACGTCTTGGTGAGCATCAGTGGCTGTGAATGGTGATTTCCATGAGCCCTGACAGGCTAGTTGAAGAGGTGGCCACCAGGCTACTGTGGTGGGCCAGAGATTTAAAGGAATGCAGGGAGTTGGGAGGGATGACCTAGAAGGATCCAGGGTTCAGAGAGTCAGACTACATGGTTCCATCTGCTCTGAGAGTAGCCTCCTGCCCTAAAAAAATAGTTTGTCTGTTTATTCATTCTTCTGTTCACAATAACACTTTGCCTTGGGATTGGATGAGCCAGACAATGACACCTTCCTGTTTTAACCTGCTCTCCACATGCAGAGGAATTACAGGAAGACTGATACATTCTTTGGTTTGCTTCAGAAAATGGGAAGATTTGATCTAGGCATTCATAGCTTCTAAGTGGTATTTCAGGTAATGGGGAGGCTCATGAGACTTCTGCTTCTGTTCATTTGTTTGTTTCCCAGGGAACTGAGATTTACATTTTTTAAATTCTCCCAAAATATTTGTCTTAATTTTCTTAGCATGGTTCTTTCAAATTTGTTTTGCTCTTGCGCTTCTAATGCCTGTATAAAATAAACAGCATGGATATCCTCCACAGTGAAGTGTTTATATAATCTTAAGGGCATGAATTCTACACTGGGAGTAGTTTGTCATGTGATCAGTTATTGAGTATTATTATGGGTCCTGGATGCTGATCAAGGGAACGGGGATACCTAGTCAGATGTACAACTGAAATGTGTCTTCCGCATTTAACCCAACCACTCAATCAGCGGTAAGCTGTGGTATATCAGACAATATACCATGGGTATGATGCAAATGCTCTTGTTCTATTTATGTGGAAGTATTTTATAATGGCAATAAGGCATCTTGGGGGTTTGGTATATGGCCAGCATGCTAAGGGCTGTATCCAGGCTGTACTCTGCATTGCAACATTCATAGCCGTGTTATGTTGGACATATACCACACCCCTCAGGCCTTATTGCCTAAATAGCATGTGGGTACCTGTAGAACTCAATTTATATGGTGGAGACACTTTTTCGTTCATCTCTTGTTCTCCATTCACAGATATTGATCTCGGCCCAGTCGGATTACCTGTACCTGGATGACCAATCAGGAGACTCCGTAGACGAAGATGGTTACAACTCTGGCTCCGGGTCCGGTGATATGAGTAAGCAATGGTTACCTTCTAAAATATTTCACCCTTGTATCCTAATGTCATTTACATAGCAACCTGAATGCCATGTTAAGAGTTATAGCTGTATGTAAATCTATAATTGTACTGGCTCTACGAAGGTCCTAGACGGTGCACAGAAACCTTTTGACTTTGGTTAACCTGCTAGGGCACACTGGTACTGCAGGATCACAATGGACCTACGGAGGTGGTGAATGCACAATGTTTCACATGCAGTCAACCACGACTATGTTAATTACCCAGCATATGTCATGTAGAGAGACGTTCAATAATGAGTCATTATTTCATATACCCTAACCTGAAGTGATACTGAACCATAGACTGTATAATGTACTGTACAAGAAGACCCAAACAGATCTGGCTTGCAGTCTATTTCTGAGTCCGTATGGCAGGGGTTGTGTGACGTTATTGGTCGACTCATTATGAAAAGTGCCTCCATCATTAGTAGTGAATCATTAGCATTGTTGTGATTTGTTGTTTATCATGTTAGCCCTGCCTGCAAACCACATTTCTCTTTGGGGTCAATACATTTGATATGATTTTCCTCCTCAGTTATCGGTGAGGTCACTGAGCCAGTCAAAGTGAAAAGGGTGTTCGCCGCTCCTGAAGCAGAGCCAACCCAGGACTCTCTACCAGCCCTTTCAACCACAATGGGGATGTTGACATTCACTGACCTGGGCACAGAAATAGCTGAGACAGAAATGGAGACCGAAACAGAGGTATGCCTCTCTTTTTAACTGACTTTAGTGTCGGCTTTTGAGCCAGTAGTGTGGTTTCATTTCGCCTCGCACTGCTGGCATGGCAAGGACTTAATAGTATCCCTGTGGTTTTATAGTTGCTGTGAAAATCTAAATGTATCTTTCTCCCTCTGTCTGTGTGTGTCAGACCCAGGTCCCTGAGCAGTCTCTGGACGTGACAGAGGAGACTGTTATCAGTAGTGAAGCTCCTCCCAGCACCACTGGTGCTTCCGGGTTGCTGTACGAGGCAGACGTACCCTACGATGTACACTCTGAAAACCTATTCCAGAGGACGGAGGTGCTAGCGGGTATGTTCTGGTTTTTGTTTATTTATTCAGGAGATCGTATTGCCATTAACGTCTCTCTTTTTCCAGTGAGACCTGAGCATAATGAAAGCAATAAAATATCACGAGACAACATATGTTAAACATCACACAAAAAAGCGATACACAATACTACAATGATTCATCAAAACAGTCATCTGAAATCTATCAGTTCCAATTGAAGAAATCATTTTTCAATACAGCCCACTATCAGAGATTGGATCTGAAACATGGCCTCTCTTAAATTGGGTAACTCTAGACTTTGCTTTCAGAATCAATAAAAACAGACTCTTTGTCTTGTCGTTTGATAGCAGAGGGAAGGAGACTGAGTCAAGCAACACTTGGGGATTGTTTTACAATGAAAGCATGTTATGAATGAAGCGTATAATTGACTCCTCCTGAGTCGGCTCCGTCTCGTATTTGATTAGTCCATTGATCTTAACTTTGATGCACTAGACTGCAGCTATCAGGGGGCTTTTCCCCATTCATTTCTCAATGTGAGTTGTTGCCAAACATTTGATACAAAACAATCATAGTTCCCTCTTAATTGTTCATCCACGTTAAGAGAAGGTAATGGGGTTACATTTACTTTGCATTTTAGTCATTTAGCAGACGATCTTATCCAGTGACAATTAGTGCATTCGTCTTAATATAGCTAAGTGAGACAACACATGGTATAATTAATGGGGTTGGGGTAATTACCTTGCCCCACACACAATCTGGTAGAGGTCTGGCATATCTGATTGGACTGTTAACACTATCTTCTAGCAAGGTTCCACTGTTGTGTTGTCAACACCAATCACTGGTATTGAATTATTCCATTTACTCCGTAAGCATCTTCTGACATTGTTCTTCTCCCCCCCCCCCCAGCGGTGATAGCTGGCGGGGTTATAGGTTTGCTGTTCGCCATCTTCCTCATCCTCCTCCTGGTCTACAGGATGAGGAAGAAGGACGAGGGGAGCTACGTCCTCGGGGAACGCAAGGCCCCTAGCTCAGCCTATCAGAAAGCCCCCACCAAGGAGTTCTATGCCTGAAACACAACCACCGCCACTATGAGGAGAAACCTCTGGAGCAACATAAAGACTAATTCTGTGTCCCAAATGGCACCCTATGCCCTCTATAGTGTACTTACTACCTTTAACCAGTATCTGTGCACCATATAGGGTGTCATTTGGGATGCATACAAAACATCTCATACAGCAGGGTCCTCCTCGCATGCTGTTGGTTGAAATGGTATTGAATGAGGAAGTGTTTCAAGGAGCTTTTTCATATAGCAAATATATACTTTTCCTTAATGAGGCCAAACAGGGCTATTGTAAATGTTTCATATTTTGGATCATTAGAACGCTTGGAGAATTTCCTTGTCATGTGAGAACGTGAAACATATTCAGAGATGGTCATGGACTACTTTCTAACTGTAGAGATACATATTTGTAAGGAAGAAAAAACAACTTTTTTTTAAAAAGGTCACTGAAATAAAAATGACAGAATATAATTGTCCTATAGCTATTCTATTTTTGATTTTTTTGCATAGCATGTCCAAAGTTGTTTTTTTTCATTAACTTATGTTTTTCATGTTGAGGTGATATGTTTCTAGTCTCAAAGCAATCTGGTCTCCAATTTAACTTGGATGAAAACATGTTTTTTGTTATTATGGTATTTTTCTTGTCATTGTGTGAAATGAATTACAGGATTCCATAACTACCCAGTGTCATCTCACCAAAGCAAAGGACATTCCCTTCTAGTAAAACATTACTGTTATAAAGCAGTGTTTACCAACTCCAGTCTCCAACAGTACACATTTTTGTTAAGTCCCTGACAAACTTGCCTGATTCAATTTGAGGGCCTGATTTAGTTGACAAGTTGAATCTGGGGCTACAACAACGTGTACTGTTGGAGGTACTTGAGGCCTGGAGTTAAGAAACACTGATTTAAATGGTAGTCTTAATGGCAGGTGTGTAAAACTCATTCCACGGCGGGCCTAGTGTCTGGGTTTTTGTTTTTTTCTTCTAGACAACCTGGTGAGGTGTTTACTAATTAGGGACCTTAATCAATCAAGTACAAGGAAGGAGTGAACCCGCAGACACTCAGCCCTCCGTGGAATGAGTTTGACACGTGCTTTGAGGAGTGCATTATATCACAGGAGGTTGGATGCACCTTAATTAAGGAGACCGGCTCATGGTAATGTATCAAACACATGGTTTCCAGGTGGTTGATGCCATTCCATTTACTCCGTTCTGGCCCTTCTTATGAGCCGTTCTCCCTCAGCAGCCTCCACTGCTATATGTACTCTGTTTATGTTGCCCAAAATATAGAGGAACCTTTTCAGTAGGTTTCACTATTAGGTCCATTAATTTTCTCCTCTGATCACAATGGTATTTTAAGACTTGGGTGTTTTTATAAACAAACCTGCAAAACTTTTCTGACCAATTTATGATATAAAAGCTGATTTTTCATTTATCTGCAGCTTTTAAATGATGACTTGCTAGTTATGGGGAACTAATGCTAATGAACAGTCCTATGTGCTCAACTCTTTTCAGTTGACTTTGTAATGACTTTAGTACAGTGATTTACTCTAAGCCACAGATGGGACACCGGGCGTCTCTGTAATATCCGTTTCAACTTTGACTGAAAATCTGTCATTCGAAAGTCCAGGGCGCTTTCCCAAATGGCACCCTAGAGCCATATGAACACTGGTCAAAAGCAGTGCACTAAATAGGGACTAGGGTGCTATGTGTGATGTAGTCCCAGTGAACAGGACATGGTGTACCTTTATTGCTTATCTGTTCCCCCTCTAGCATCTGTAAAGAATTATGAATGTCTACTATAGAACAGATGGTTCCTCTTCCCTAAAAAAAATAACTTCTATGATCACTGGGCTGATGTTTTTCTCATGGTACGTAATTATTGAATAAAGGTACTTGCAGTAAGACTTTCCTTGGACTTGGAACAGTGTTTTTGCCATTTATCACATGTAACACAATGTCCCCATGTACTTAGTTACCTTTAGTCCTGACTATTCTAAAGGTAGACTCAGCGAAATGATGTAGATGCATAAAGTAAAACTGCATAGTGGGTCAATTTCCACAACTAGGAGCGTTAGAGCACGAGGCTGAACTTCTCTGCTGTTTTGGTCCAGTGGCTGCCATATTGTAAGAGCGGGCTGTGACGGGAACCCGTGTGCAAATACTGTATGTGTGACAGAGTGAAATCTGCTCATTGAAATATCTGCAGTGCTGCTTGTGCAACACAATTTCGCTGACTACCTTTAAGTCAGTGGTGCATCTGTATAATGTCTGTACTATAATTTATATATTAATTTATATTACATATTTGAAATATGTTCAAGTATATTCACAAATGTTTTAAGCCTTTGAAGTGCCTACCATTCTGAAAGTCTTTTTTTTTTTTTTTTACTGTTTGGGACAAAAGATGTCTTCTCAGTGGCATGAAGTCGTAGTCACGAATATAAGCACAGGATACTGATGGCAACTTAGTGTTACAAAAGCAGTGTTGTATGTTATGATGGGAGACACTACTGAATAAACAATGTGGCTTAATATTAAATAGTCATCAAATGTGGTTTCTCTTTTGAGTTGGTTGTATTTCTGATAAGGCTCCAACATGTCTGTTCTTTGGAATTTTGACATTGTTACAAAGAAAATGTAAGAACTTACAGCACAAATACCATATGTGGTATCTCAGATTTCATGTGCAAGCTGAAATAAAATGTAAACAAAATAAATAGCTTTTGTTAGTTTGCGATCTCTGATCAAAACACTGCTGTGAGCTAAATGTTTGCTCATGCCAAGTCATGCAGAAAGAAAAGCAAAATGTCCGTAGTAAACATCAAGGGTAGTAATTAGAGCTGACATTTTATCACAATTTGGTAAAGAAACAAAAGCAAAATGGAATTGTCAACGAACGTGAAAACGCATGGCTGTCCCTACTGATTTGCCGTAGTCATATCACGGAAGTTATTTTGAAATTGATAAGAAATAGCTAGTTGGCTAGAAGGAATAACATTGATTGTGAATTATTCCATCTGTCTAGACGGTCAGCAATTTACCAACTAACTGTAGAAGGTTTGTTCTTTTTTTTTATTGTGTCCTAATTTAAAAGTCCTTTCATGTTTCGCTAGTTCGGAATCACAACGACTGACAACGTTAGCTATACGGATCTTTGTGGCTTGATTCCTTGTTTTGCTATGCATTTCACTGCGTCAATTAGCCTACTAAACTCTATGACTGGTATGGACCGACGTCACATTTGTTTAAAAAAATAAATAAAAGTGATTTGAGGACCCAAAGAATAGCCTGCAATTACACGGAACAATGTCTCTGAAATCTGTAGTTATTAAAACATGAGTTACGTCGGAGCTCCAGTCCGCCCATACAAGTTGCCGCTGTACCTCAATACGTTTCTGTTCCCAGTAATGAAGTAAACACTGGCACGTGTAGCGTGCTGTCATATTTTGAGCATTAGCGTAAATAGACTGTTGTCACGAGTATTTGTAAATAACCTTCATATGTTCTTGTCTGCCTCCAGATGCAGGGCCGGCAGATAAAACAATGTGGCTTTTCCTCACTGACTCTTTTGGCCACATTTCTCCATTGTAACTGTTTGCCACACAGTACTGGTGGAAAGCCATTTCCAGAGACCGCTAAAGAAATTGCCAGCTATGCAAAGGTAGCCAAGAGCATCATAGACTTGGCTGTGTATGGCAAAGCCCAGAACCGCTCCTATGAGAGACTGGCAGCCTTCACAGATACAATAGGGAACCGTGTCAGTGGCTCTAAGAACCTGGACATGGCTATCAAGTACATGTTTAGTGCACTGAGGAAGGATGGGCTGGAGAACGTACATCTAGAACCAGTGAAGATCCCACACTGGGTCAGGGGAAAGGAGAGCGCCGTGATGCTACAGCCCCAGAACCACACCATGGCCATCCTTGGACTGGGCAGCAGTGTGGCTACACCCCAAGGAGGTAGGTCTATGGGCAATTCCACGGAAATGAAATTACGCTCAATATTTTTCACTTCAAAATGTATACCAAACAAAAACCATTGATTTCAACATTTAACAAACCATAAAACTCTATACACAAGGATTACAATTTCCACTGAACATTTTACAAAAATACATTTATAGGAAGAACTGCAGGTGCAAAGTTTGGAAACAGAATAAAACTGAGGGAGATTTTTACTGTAATTCAGTTACCAAACTTTGCATCTGTTTTCTAGTAAGTGTTATTTAAAAAAATATTTTTACTGTGAATTATTCTTGGTGGTCAATGTGCATAGAGTTGTATGGTTTCTTAAATGTTTAAATCAATGGTTTTGGAGTCTCAGCGTAATTCCGTTATCGTGGAACTGCCCCTGTGTTCTATAGCGATGAGTTCTATCACTCAAGCCTAGACAATGCTGATGGTGTTGCCACTATTTGCTAGGCCCCAACTCAAGCCTAGACAATGCTGATGGTGTTGCCACTATTTGCTAGGCCCCAACTCAAGCCTAGACAATGCTGATGGTGTTGCCACTATTTGCTAGGCCCCAACTCAAGCCTAGACAATGCTGATGGTGTTGCCACTATTTGCTAGGCCCCAACTCAAGCCTAGACAATGCTGATGGTGTTGCCACTATTTGCTAGGCCCCAACTCAAGCCTAGACAATGCTGATGGTGTTGCCACTATTTGCTAGGCCCCAACTCAAGCCTAGACAATGCTGATGGTGTTGCCACTTTTTGCTAGGCCCCAACTCAAGCCTAGACAATGCTGATGGTGTTGCCACTATTTGCTAGGCCCCAACTCAAGCCTAGACAATGCTGATGGTGTTGCCACTATTTGCTAGGCCCCAACTCAAGCCTAGACAATGCTGATGGTGTTGCCACTATTTGCTAGGCCCCAACTCAAGCCTAGACAATGCTGATGGTGTTGCCACTATTTGCTAGGCCCCAACTCAAGCCAAGGTGTAGATATTTAGATGAGTCTTCGACTGGTGCACTGATGTATTTTTATATAACCATTATTTAACCAGGCAAGTCAGCTAAGAACAAATTCTTATTTACAATGACGGCCTCCCCCTGGCCAAACCCGAATGACGCTGGCCCAATTGTGCGCTGCCCTATGGGACTCCCAATCATGGCCGGTTGTGATACAGCCTGGATTCGAACCAGGGTGTCTGTAGTGACGTCTCAAGCACTGATATGCAGTACCGTAGACCGTTGCTCCAAGCATGTCACATTTTTGTGGCTTTCGGTCTCCTCTCGGTTCAGGCATTGAAGCAGAGGTGCTGGTGGTGGAGTCTTTTGAGGAGCTGAAGAAAAGGCAGAAGGAAGCCATTGGGAAGATCGTGGTGTATAACCAGCCCTTTGTCAGCTATGGGGAGACTGTGCAGTACAGGGAGTTTGGGGCATCCAAGGCAGCTGAAGTAGGAGCTGTGGCTACTCTCATCCGGTCCATCACACCCTTCTCCATCAACAGGTACTGGATGGGTCACAATGATCCAATGTATCCCTTCCCTTATAATGCCAATTAGTTGAATGCTTGACTAAGGCTGGGACTGCATGTAGCCATCTCTCTTCCTGTCCACATTTCTAGCTATTTGTTTATTCCATATACTTGTATTCCTCTAGTACACCTTTTATATTGTTTTAAATTGACTTTTTGAAAGTGTGTTATCATAAGTCATTTTTGGGAATCCAAAAGTAGTACAGTGCCCTATTTCTGCTGATAATTTCTAACATGGGTCTCTCTGTGTTGCAGTCCTCACACAGGCTGGCAGGACTACCAGGAGGGAGTGCAGAAGATCCCTACCGCCTGTATCACAGTGGAAGACGCCATGATGATGGCCAGGATGGCTAAGCGAGGCCAGAGGATTGTGGTCCGACTCACCATGAACGCCCAGACCTTCCCTGATGCTGACTCCTTCAACACTGTGGCTGAGATCATCGGCAGCGAGCACCCAGAACAGGTAAGCTACGAGAAATGTCCCATTGGGTCTAAACCATTTGTATAAATTGCTACACCCTTCCTAGGCTACCTGGGGCAGCAGGTAGCCTAGTGGTTAGAGTGTTGGACTAGAAACCGAAAGGTAGGTAAATAAATCTGTCGTTCTGCCCCTAAACAAGGCAGTTGACCCACTGTTCCTAGGCCGTCCCGTAACTGATTTACCTAGTCAAATAAAATAAATAAAAATTATACAAATGTTTATTTGAAACGTTAAAGGGGATCCCATATAGATTATTTGTTGAATAGGGATACTATTCCTTTCTCCTCCCCAAAAATAAATGCTAATAATATGCACTTCCTACTAGCACTGAATTTGCTGATGACTACTTTGTAGAGGGAATGTGATGTGTTGTCTCACCAAGCTTTCCATAATGTGTTCAATTGCCTGAATTGATGCAATAAGGATAAATATAATGATATAAGTTGATAACATTAATGTGCACCACAGGTTTATTATTTTTTTCTTTTTGACTGGTGGTTGTATCCATCAATTGTCCCATTACTACTAGTTTGATGGTTGTATCCATCAATTGTCCCAATACTACTAGTTTGATGGTTGTATCCATCAATTGTCCCAATACTACTAGTTTGATGGTTGTATCCATCAATTGTCCCAATACTACTAGTTTGATGGTTGTATCCATCAATTGTCCCACTAGTTTGATGGTTGTATCCATCAATTGTCCCAATACTACTAGTTTGATGGTTGTATCCATCAATTGTCCCATTACTACTAGTTTGATGGTTGTATCCATCAATTGTCCCATTACTACTAGTTTGATGGTTGTATCCATCAATTGTCCCATTACTACTAGTTTGATGGTTGTATCCATCAATTGTCCCAATACTACTAGTTTGATGGTTGTATCCATCAATTGTCCCATTACTACTAGTTTGATGGTTGTATCCATCAATTGTCCCAATACTACTAGTTTGATGGTTGTATCCATCAATTGTCCCAATACTACTAGTTTGATGGTTGTATCCATCAATTGTCCCATTACTACTAGTTTGATGGTTGTATCCATCAATTGTCCCAATACTACTAGTTTGATGGTTGTATCCATCAATTGTCCCATTACTACTAGTTTGATGGTTGTATCCATCAATTGTCCCATTACTACTAGTTTGATGGTTGTATCCATCAATTGTCCCAATACTACTAGTTTGATGGTTGTATCCATCAATTGTCCCATTACTACTAGTTTGATGGTTGTATCCATCAATTGTCCCAATACTACTAGTTTGATGGTTGTATCCATCAATTGTCCCAATACTACTAGTTTGATGGTTGTATCCATCAATTGTCCCAATACTACTAGTTTGATGGTTGTATCCATCAATTGTCCCAATACTACTAGTTTGATGGTTGTATCCATCAATTGTCCCAATACTACTAGTTTGATGGTTGTATCCATCAATTGTCCCAATACTACTAGTTTGATGGTTGTATCCATCAATTGTCCCAATACTACTAGTTTGATGGTTGTATCCATCAATTGTCCCAATACTACTAGTTTGATGGTTGTATCCATCAATTGTCCCAATACTACTAGTTTGATGGTTGTATCCATCAATTGTCCATCAATACTACTAGTTTGATGGTTGTATCCATCAATTGTCCCAATACTACTAGTTTGATGGTTGTATCCATCAATTGTCCCAATACTACTAGTTTGATGGTTGTATCCATCAATTGTCCCAATACTACTAGTTTGATGGTTGTATCCATCAATTGTCCCAATACTACTAGTTTGATGGTTGTATCCATCAATTGTCCCAATACTACTAGTTTGATGGTTGTATCCATCAATTGTCCCAATACTACTAGTTTGATGGTTGTATCCATCAATTGTCCCAATACTACTAGTTTGATGGTTGTATCCATCAATTGTCCCAATACTACTAGTTTGATGGTTGTATCCATCAATTGTCCCAATACTACTAGTTTGATGGTTGTATCCATCAATTGTCCCAATACTACTAGTTTGATGGTTGTATCCATCAATTGTCCCAATACTACTAGTTTGATGGTTGTATCCATCAATTGTCCCAATACTACTAGTTTGATGGTTGTATCCATCAATTGTCCCAATACTACTAGTTTGATGGTTGTATCCATCAATTGTCCCAATACTACTAGTTTGATGGTTGTATCCATCAATTGTCCCAATACTACTAGTTTGATGGTTGTATCCATCAATTGTCCCAATACTACTAGTTTGATGGTTGTATCCATCAATTGTCCCATTACTACTAGTTTGATGGTTGTATCCATCAATTGTCCCATTACTACTAGTTTGATGGTTGTATCCATCAATTGTCCCAATACTACTAGTTTGATGGTTGTATCCATCAATTGTCCCAATACTACTAGTTTGATGGTTGTATCCATCAATTGTCCCATTACTACTAGTTTGATGGTTGTATCCATCAATTGTCCCATTACTACTAGTTTGATGGTTGTATCCATCAATTGTCCCATTACTACTAGTTTGATGGTTGTATCCATCAATTGTCCCAATACTACTAGTTTGATGGTTGTATCCATCAATTGTCCCAATACTGTCCCATCAATTGTCCCACTACTAGTTTGATGGTTGTATCCATCAATTGTCCCATTACTACTAGTTTGATGGTTGTATCCATCAATTGTCCCATTACTACTAGTTTGATGGTTGTATCCATCAATTGTCCCATTACTACTAGTTTGATGGTTGTATCCATCAATTGTCCCATTACTACTAGTTTGATGGTTGTATCCATCAATTGTCCCATTACTACTAGTTTGATGGTTGTATCCATCAATTGTCCCATTACTACTAGTTTGATGGTTGTATCCATCAATTGTCCCATTACTACTAGTTTGATGGTTGTATCCATCAATTGTCCCATTACTACTAGTTTGATGGTTGTATCCATCAATTGTCCCATTACTACTAGTTTGATGGTTGTATCCATCAATTGTCCCATTACTACTAGTTTGATGGTTGTATCCATCAATTGTCCCATTACTACTAGTTTGATGGTTGTACCCATCAATTGTCCCATTACTACTAGTTTGATGGTTGTATCCATCAATTGTCCCATTACTACTAGTTTGATGGTTGTATCCATCAATTGTCCCATTACTACTAGTTTGATGGTTGTATCCATCAATTGTCCCATTACTACTAGTTTGATGGTTGTACCCATCAATTGTCCCATTACTACTAGTTTGATGGTTGTACCCATCAATTGTCCCAATACTACTAGTTTGATGGTTGTACCCATCAATTGTCCCAATACTACTAGTTTGATGGTTGTATCCATCAATTGTCCCAATACTACTAGTTTGATGGTTGTATCCATCAATTGTCCCAATACTACTAGTTTGATGGTTGTATCCATCAATTGTCCCAATACTACTAGTTTGATGGTTGTATCCATCAATTGTCCCAATACTACTAGTTTGATGGTTGTATCCATCAATTGTCCCATTACTACTAGTTTGATGGTTGTACCCATCAATTGTCCCAATACTACTAGTTTGATGGTTGTATCCATCAATTGTCCCAATACTACTAGTTTGATGGTTGTATCCATCAATTGTCCCATTGCTACTATTTTGATGGTTGTATCCATCAATTGTCCCAATACTACTAGTTTGATGGTTGTATCCATCAATTGTCCCAATACTACTAGTTTGATGGTTGTATCCATCAATTGTCCCAATACTACTAGTTTGATGGTTGTACCCATCAATTGTCCCAATACTACTAGTTTGATGGTTGTATCCATCAATTGTCCCATTACTACTAGTTTGATGGTTGTATCCATCAATTGTCCCATTACTACTAGTTTGATGGTTGTATCCATCAATTGTCCCATTACTACTAGTTTGATGGTTGTACTCATCAATTGTCCCATTACTACTAGTTTGATGGTTGTACCCATCAATTGTCCCAATACTACTAGTTTGATGGTTGTACCCATCAATTGTCCCAATACTACTAGTTTGATGGTTGTATCCATCAATTGTCCCATTACTACTAGTTTGATGGTTGTATCCATCAATTGTCCCATTACTACTAGTTTGATGGTTGTATCCATCAATTGTCCCATTACTACTAGTTTGATGGTTGTACCCATCAATTGTCCCATTACTACTAGTTTGATGGTTGTACCCATCAATTGTCCCATTACTACTAGTTTGATGGTTGTACCCATCAATTGTCCCATTACTACTAGTTTGATGGTTGTATCCATCAATTGTCCCAATACTACTAGTTTGATGGTTGTATCCATCAATTGTCCCATTACTACTAGTTTGATGGGTGTATCCATCAATTGTCCCATTACTACTAGTTTGATGGTTGTACCCATCAATTGTCCCATTACTACTAGTTTGATGGTTGTACCCATCAATTGTCCCAATACTACTAGTTTGATGGTTGTACCCATCAATTGTCCCAATACTACTAGTTTGATGGTTGTATCCATCAATTGTCCCAATACTACTAGTTTGATGGTTGTATCCATCAATTGTCCCAATACTACTAGTTTGATGGTTGTATCCATCAATTGTCCCAATACTACTAGTTTGATGGTTGTATCCATCAATTGTCCCATTACTACTAGTTTGATGGTTGTATCCATCAATTGTCCCATTACTACTAGTTTGATGGTTGTATCCATCAATTGTCCCATTACTACTAGTTTGATGGTTGTATCCATCAATTGTCCCATTACTACTAGTTTGATGGTTGTATCCATCAATTGTCCCAATACTACTAGTTTGATGGTTGTATCCATCAATTGTCCCAATACTACTAGTTTGATGGTTGTATCCATCAATTGTCCCAATACTACTAGTTTGATGGTTGTATCCATCAATTGTCCCAATACTACTAGTTTGATGGTTGTATCCATCAATTGTCCCAATACTACTAGTTTGATGGTTGTATCCATCAATTGTCCCAATACTACTAGTTTGATGGTTGTATCCATCAATTGTCCCAATACTACTAGATTGATGGTTGTATCCATCAATTGTCCCAATACTACTAGTTTGATGGTTGTATCCATCAATTGTCCCAATACTACTAGTTTGATGGTTGTATCCATCAATTGTCCCAATACTACTAGTTTGATGGTTGTATCCATCAATTGTCCCAATACTACTAGTTTGATGGTTGTATCCATCAATTGTCCCAATACTACTAGTTTGATGGTTGTATCCATCAATTGTCCCAATACTACTAGTTTGATGGTTGTATCCATCAATTGTCCCAATACTACTAGTTTGATGGTTGTATCCATCAATTGTCCCAATACTACTAGTTTGATGGTTGTATCCATCAATTGTCCCAATACTACTAGTTTGATGGTTGTATCCATCAATTGTCCCAATACTACTAGTTTGATGGTTGTATCCATCAATTGTCCCAATACTACTAGTTTGATGGTTGTATCCATCAATTGTCCCAATACTACTAGTTTGATGGTTGTATCCATCAATTGTCCCAATACTACTAGTTTGATGGTTGTATCCATCAATTGTCCCAATACTACTAGTTTGATGGTTGTATCCATCAATTGTCCCAATACTACTAGTTTGATGGTTGTATCCATCAATTGTCCCAATACTACTAGTTTGATGGTTGTATCCATCAATTGTCCCAATACTACTAGTTTGATGGTTGTATCCATCAATTGTCCCAATACTACTAGTTTGATGGTTGTATCCATCAATTGTCCCAATACTACTAGTTTGATGGTTGTATCCATCAATTGTCCCATTACTACTAGTTTGATGGTTGTACCCATCAATTGTCCCATTACTACTAGTTTGATGGTTGTATCCATCAATTGTCCCAATACTACTAGTTTGATGGTTGTATCCATCAATTGTCCCAATACTACTAGTTTGATGGTTGTATCCATCAATTGTCCCAATACTACTAGTTTGATGGTTGTATCCATCAATTGTCCCAATACTACTAGTTTGATGGTTGTATCCATCAATTGTCCCAATACTACTAGTTTGATGGTTGTATCCATCAATTGTCCCAATACTACTAGTTTGATGGTTGTATCCATCAATTGTCCCAATACTACTAGTTTGATGGTTGTATCCATCAATTGTCCCAATACTACTAGTTTGATGGTTGTATCCATCAATTGTCCCAATACTACTAGTTTGATGGTTGTATCCATCAATTGTCCCAATACTACTAGTTTGATGGTTGTATCCATCAATTGTCCCAATACTACTAGTTTGATGGTTGTACCCATCAATTGTCCCATTACTACTAGTTTGATGGTTGTACCCATCAATTGTCCCATTACTACTAGTTTGATGGTTGTACCCATCAATTGTCCCAATACTACTAGTTTGATGGTTGTACCCATCAATTGTCCCATTACTACTAGTTTGATGGTTGTACCCATCAATTGTCCCATTACTACTAGTTTGATGGTTGTACCCATCAATTGTCCCATTACTACTAGTTTGATGGTTGTATCCATCAATTGTCCCATTACTACTAGTTTGATGGTTGTACCCATCAATTGTCCCATTACTACTAGTTTGATGGTTGTACCCATCAATTGTCCCATTAAGAATCACCCATATTAGCAATCTTATTTAATTTAGAATATTTAAAAATGTACTAAAAGGGCCTCCTGAATGGTGAGTGGTCTAAGGCGCTGCAGTGCTTGAGGCGTCACTACAGACCCGGGTGCAATCCCAGGCTGTGTCACAACCGTCCGTGACCGGGAGGCCCATAGGACGGCGCACAATTGGTCCAATGCTGTCTGTATTAGGGGGAGGATTTGGCCCGGACGGGGCTTGACTTGGCCCATCGTGCTCTAGCAACTCTTTGTGGTGGGCTGGGCTCCTGCAGGCTGACCTCGGTTGTCAGTTGAATGGTGTTTCCTCCAACACATTGGTGCAGCTGGCTTCTGGGTTAAGAGGCATGGTCTGGCGGGTCATGTTTCAGAGAACACATGACTCGACCTTCATCTCTCCTGAGCCCGTTGGGGATTTGAAGCGATGAGACAAGATGGAAAAAAGGAGTATTATATTATTGTTATTAAAACATGTACTAACAGCATGGGGCTGCTTTTTGCACTATGTGAAGCTTTCCAATCCTCTTCCATTTTGCCATTTGTCACATCTGTTTCCCTTGTACATCCAGTCCAACACATCCATAGACTAGGCATCACTTTCCCCCAACAGATGCACTGAGGTATGACCAGGACTAGGGTATTCTGTCAGAGGTAGGGAGGGAGTGGGTGACTCATTTCACAGAGGTTTGACACATGCTCTGTGTGTGCTGTAAGGGCAGCGTGAAGTCCTGAATCTCCTCTCCCCTGGGAGCCAATTAGAAGGCAGGGACGGCAATGGGATGTCAGTCAGAGGAGGATCATTCTGTAAGGTTCTGTCCAGTTCCACAGCATTTGTCCGAGCACACTGTGAGCCGTGTCCATGGAGTTTCTCATTAGTCTTGACCGGACACCTTATTCCCTATATAGTACACTACTGTTGACCAGGGTCCCTAGGGCTCTGATCAAAAGAGGTGCACTATGTAGGGAATGGGTTGCCATTTGGGATGAGACTACTGCCTGGATGAGGGCTCTTTGCGGAGATTTGCCATTTCATCCTGTCTCTGCTATAGCTAACGCTCTTCTGTCTATCTAAGCTTCTGATCTGTTCGCAAGAGGGCTATGAATTTCTTCCGGTAAGATGTTTCTTTGTTTGATTTGACAAGGAGATTTGTCACATTCTGACAGTTTTGTCAGCATTAATCTATTCTGAAATGAGTACTAAACCTCAGGGGATCCCTCATTGTATCTCATGTTTCCATTATTCAATCCCCTAGCACTAACATCCCTCAACACTTCTATAGCAGATCCAGTCCTCTGAGACTATTCTGTAGCCACTAGCATCCCTCAACACTTCTATAGCAGATCCAGTCCTCTGAGACTATTCTGTAGCCACTAGCATCCCTCAACACTTCTATAGCAGATCCAGTTCTCGGAGACTATTCTGTTCTGAGACCTTCGGTAGTGCCATGTCCTGTCAGTAATGCTTCTCTTCGGTGCTCTCTCTGATTTAGAGGGGTTGGGTGTAATGCGGAAGACACATTTCAGTTGAAGGAATTCTGTTGTACAACTGACTAGGTTTCCCCCTTTCCTCTGTTTGAACTGTGTCCCAGATTGCGTAAGGAGGAAGGAACGTGGCTGTAGCTATCTCTGCTGACGTAAGAGACTCCTACTTGTCTTTAGTCTGCCTTTTCTGGGTTGTCATCTCTACAGAGGAAAAACACAACTGGGATCCCTAGGAAACAAACACTGACACTATGGAACGTCATTCTGTGTCATAAACCTCACTTCCTATTATTCTGAACATTGACTTGGCCAATAGAACACTTGGCTACATGGGGGAAACGGTATTGTCTCTGTTCTCCTCTCTACTACAGGGCTTGTGCTGATGCGTCATTCAGTTCTGAAGAAGATATCACCTCGGTATGGAAGGTGACTCATTTAGTGACCGCAAAAACAGCTTTTATTTGTCTCTGGAAAGTCCCTATGCCAGGCATTCCAGTACCACGTTAATTGATTGAAACATTGTGACATTAATCTTAGTATGAGTCACAGTGGCAGTACACTGAGTGTTTTTTTACTGTCTTTAGCTGCTGTGTGTCAGATGTCAATGATGCGTTATCACAGCAGTGTGAGTGACTGGCTGAGTCCTGTCCTGACTCCGAGTCATCCAGTCATGAGGCAGGGAGGAGCACTCCAATCATGTGCTACTTGGTAATTGATGTCATCAAAAAAAGATTCTAAAGAAGAGACCATTCTGTTCTCTTAAAACAATTCAGAGTTCTGACCTACATTGCCTAATAAGTAAGTAGCCTCGCATGAGCCTTGGCTTTTGAGAATCGTAACGGCACATAGGAGCAGGAACCTATCTCCTGTTTCTGTAGTGAGGCAGCTTGATGTACCAGGACACCTCCTGGACAGGACACTAGTCTATCTCCTGTTTCTGTAGTGAGGCAGCTTGATGTACCAGGACACCTCCTGGACAGGACACTAGTCTGTCTCCTGTTTCTGTAGTGAGGCAGCTTGATGTACCAGGACACCTCCTGGACAGGACACTAGTCTGTCTCCTGTTTCTGTAGTGAGGCAGCTTGATGTACCAGGACACCTCCTGGACAGGACACTAGTCTATCTCCTGTTTCTGTAGTGAGGCAGCTTGATGTACCAGGACACCTCCTGGACAGGACACTAGTCTGTCTCCTGTTTCTGTAGTGAGGCAGCTTGATGTACCAGGACACCTCCTGGACAGGACACTAGTCTATCTCCTGTTCCTGTAGTGAGACAGCTTGATGTACCAGGACACCTCCTGGACAGGACACTAGTCTATAATATAATAATAATAATAATAATAATATAATAATAGACCTTAATAATAGTCAGGGCCGGACCACCAATCTATCTCCTTAATGCTGAGTGTCAAGCAGAGATTCATTGGGTCCCAGTCTTTGATATGACTCGGTGGGGGATGGAACTCCCAACCTTCTAATCTCAGGGTGGACACTCTAACCACTGACTGGGTAAAAAGAGGTCTTAACATTGACTTCTCAAGTCATCTTATGTAGTTTACATGGAAGCTTAGATGAGTGTTGTCGAGGTGGAACCCTCAAAAGGTCTTATGTAGTTTACATGGAAGCTTAGATGAGTGTTGTCGAGGTGGAGCCCTCAAAAGGTCTTATGTAGTTTACATGGAAGCTTAGATATGTGTTGTCGTGATGGAGCCCTCAACAGGTCTTATGTAGTTTACATGGAAGCTTAGATGATTGTTGTCGAGGTGGAGCCCTCAACAGGTCTTATGTAGTTTACATGGAAGCTTAGATGATTGTTGTCGAGGTGGAGCCCTCAACAGGTCTTATGTAGCGTCTCCTCTCCCGATGAAGAGGAATAGAAACTGTCTATGGTAGGGAGGGAGAGACACTGTCCTCCAAAATATATTTGCTTTGGTTTGGGAGAACGTTCCCATTCTGTCCTGTAGTGTAAGTTGCATAACCTGTGTGAACTTTGCTGTTGACTGTGATTTGGTCTGTTCCATCATCAACAGTCTGTTTGATAGTTCCCTATATGGATATAACCTAGAATATGCAGGAAGGGCTAGTACAGAGCTTGGGCTCCAATGGTATTGCAGTGGAGGGCTTTATAATGGAGACATATGTAAGGGAATTGTAGGCTTTGACTTTATTCCAGGAAAATCTGAGGCCTGTATAACATAACTTTTACCCATGCCTAATGCATGTGCAGACCCTCACGCACTTCAACCACACTTGTCTGGTCCACTTGACTTATTTGAGCCCACATGGCAGTCAAATGTGTTACTGAGGTAGCTAGTCTACATGGTTCTTTACAAGGTTAAAGTCTGTCAGTCTGACTTTTCACTGTGTCACACAGCCAGGCCTAGTGCTGATAGTGATGGTGAGGACTGAGGATGTTCCTTCCCTCATTGTTCCACTACTCACGTCCCACAGACGTGTGATGTGACAGACGGACGCCTTCCTTCGTCTGCTGTAATTACAGAGGGCAGAAGGACGTTCTCCTCCTCCGCAGTCTCTACCGACTCCACTGTTTAATCTGGCAGAGTTATCAGCTCTAGCTAGCTAAACCCAGAGCAGAGCCAGAAGCCCTGTGGATATACCTTCCTTGGCTCGAGGGGAGAGCTAGGCAGTCAGCTGCAGGCACGACTCGTCTACAAGTGTCAGGCTATCACAGATAAGTCTCAGGTATACCCTGAGGAGATTGCTACTGAATCCTCACACTCGCCATTCATCTCCTTCTGCCAGAAGCACTTTGCAGAAGGACAAGTAAAGGCCAATGACAGTTTAAAGCAATCAAATTGTAACTCATAAGATACGTTCACCTTACTGGGTCTTATCAGTAATAGAAGTACGTAACTTAACTTTTGTTCCTTCAGTTTGACTTTTCTCAGACTGGCTGTTGTTTTTGTTTTTTGAGCTAGTTATCTGTTGTCCATTTTCTCTGGAGTCTTTGAAGCAAGGGTTTCTGGGTCAGAGGAGTGGCTGTGCTGTAATGATGCGTGATGCCTATTACAATGCCACACACAGACTACACTAAAGCCTCTCCCTCCTTTTTCCTGCTTCCAGGCTCTCCCTTCCAGACCCCCCCCCTCCCGGTTCCTCACATCTGTTCAGGTTGTAACTCCCTGAACCATACAAATGTCTCCCCGCTGAACACTGCTCTGATCGCAGCCCTGCTCTCTCTCTCAACCCTACACACCAAGAACTCTGTATTCTCTTTAGTGGTTGATGCTAAATGGGAGTGAGCTTAACTCTCCTCCTATAGACACTCAAAGGCAGTCAGATTCTGCATTATATCCAATGCTTTAGAGATGCTTTTAAATGTCTAACAAATAAAGCAAATGTGTCAGCGGGATTTCACAGAGAGAAAGTTTCAAAGCAGAGAGAAAAACCAGAGCTAAAACAATAACTAAATGGAGAGATTCTGTCAGACTGCAAAGCTCCATTCTGTTTAAAAATAAAAACAATGTATGTGTTTTTTTAAGGCTGTCTTATAAAATCTCTTTTTCCCCCATTTTGGTTATTGTGGTCAATTTTGTTGAGTTTACGTCTAAGCATAATAGGTCACAGAATGAGCTTGGTCCTTTGTTCTGAAGACCTGCCACGTCTGTGCTTAGGTTCAGTGACCACACCTGCACTTGGTCTGCTCATAGTTGGCTCCTCGCCCCACAGACACACGCCATCCATAATGTGAATAGCTCCCCTTTGCTAAAATGTTTTATTCCGTGTTGCTAACTGTAGGCTATAAACATGCCTCATTCATGTGTCCTGATGTGGAGGCTACAGTGCTGTATGCAGGGTATGGCTGGGACTAGAAGTTGTTGTCTTCTCTATTCCCACTTGATGTAACCTTTTTGGATTCAGGAAGTACACTTGAATAACAATTAAATATGTAAAAAACTGCATTTATTTTCAATGACTTCTCAATAAACTGAGGAGTAGAAAATATTTCCATTTTTTTTCTCAATTTTTTAATTCAAATCACTTTCTGAATTGACTGCCTTCATTTTCAATTGATCCCAGCCCTGCTATTCACTTGCTTAGTCATTTGTCTTCTGACAAAATGGCCTTCAGAATGGTCTGTGTTGTGATGTCATCTGTCACTCAGGCGTTTCACGGACTCTTTTGTCCCGGTAGAACAAATCGATCCTCGACTGCTCTCTCCTCAGAGGCAGCAGTAGTTTGACTGGCACCACATTCAGACTACAGTACAATTACCAGGATATGTCAAGGCAATTATCTTCTCACTGACAGCTAAATTAAAGCTTTACATGTAGACATTTAGCTGTTCTCTTTGCTGAGAATATATCATTATTCCATATACACGTTGGCCTAATGTAATTATGTAACAAGACATATCATGCATAGGCTATATTTTATTAAATCTAGATCCACTTTCCCTATATGGCCCAAAGTGCTACATTAACAGAATACCAGGTATTATTTGTCACGTAATGATATTTTTTCTCTAAAAGAAGTAGTTTGCTGTGGCACACAGTATGGGACCTGTAGTAGAGATAATAGTAGGGAGGGTACTGCCGTTTGTTGGCTAGGCTACATAGAAATAGAATCACTAGAAAGGAAAGAGGTTCTATGTCCATTTTAATGATTCCATTTCTTTGGTAGGCTACTGTCCTCTAGGACTCGCCCTGTCATAACCTGTCATTAACTCCACTGTGTTGAACAGCCTCTGCCCTGTCATAACCCCTCATTAACTCCACTGTGTTGAACAGCCTCTGCCCTGTCATATCCTGTCATTAACTCCACTGTGTTGAAAAGCCTCTGTCCTGTCATAACCCCTCATTAACTCCACTGTGTTGAACAGCCTCTGTCCTGTCATAACCTGTCATTAACTCCACTGTGTTGAACAGCCTCTGTCCTGTCATAACCTGTCATTAACTCCACTGTGTTGAACAGCCTCTGCCCTGTCATAACCCCTCATTAACTCCACTGTGTTGAATAGCCTCTGTCCTGTCATAACCCCTCATTAACTCCACTGTGTTGAATAGCCTCTGTCCTGTCATAACCCCTCGTTAACGCCACTGTGTTGAATAGCCTCTGTCCTGTCATAACCCCTCATTAACTCCACTGTGTTGAATAGCCTCTGTCCTGTCATAACCCCTCGTTAACGCCACTGTGTTGAACAGCCTCTGTCCTGTCATAACCCCTCATTAACTCCACTGTGTTGAACAGCCTCTGTCCTGTCATAACCCCTCGTTAACTCCACTGTGTTGAACAGCCTCTGTCCTGTCATAACCCCTCGTTAACGCCACTGTGTTGAACAGCCTCTGTCCTGTCATAACCTGTCATTAACTCCACTGTGTTGAACAGCCTCTGTCCTGTCATAACCCCTCGTTAACGCCACTGTGTTGAACAGCCTCTGTCCTGTCATAACCCCTCGTTAACGCCACTGTGTTGAACAGCCTCTGTCCTGTCATAACCCCTCGTTAACGCCACTGTGTTGAACAGCCTCTGTCCTGTCATAACCCCTCGTTAACGCCACTGTGTTGAACAGCCTCTGTCCTGTCATAAACCCTCGTTAACGCCACTGTGTTGAACAGCCTCTGTCCTGTCATAACCCCTCGTTAACGCCACTGTGTTGAACAGCCTCTGTCCTGTCATAACCCCTCGTTAACGCCACTGTGTTGAACAGCCTCTGTCCTGTCATAACCCCTCATTAACTCCACTGTGTTGAACAGCCTCTGTCCTGTCATAACCCCTCGTTAACGCCACTGTGTTGAACAGCCTCTGTCCTGTCATAAACCCTCGTTAACGCCACTGTGTTGAACAGCCTCTGTCCTGTCATAACCCCTCGTTAACGCCACTGTGTTGAACAGCCTCTGTCCTGTCATAACCCCTCGTTAACGCCACTGTGTTGAACAGCCTCTGTCCTGTCATAAACCCTCATTAACTCCACTGTGTTGAACAGCCTCTGTCCTGTCATAACCCCTCGTTAACGCCACTGTGTTGAACAGCCTCTGTCCTGTCATAACCCCTCGTTAACGCCACTGTGTTGAACAGCCTCTGTCCTGTCATAACCCCTCGTTAACGCCACTGTGTTGAACAGCCTCTGTCCTGTCATAAACCCTCATTAACTCCACTGTGTTGAACAGCCTCTGTCCTGTCATAACCCCTCGTTAACGCCACTGTGTTGAACAGCCTCTGTCCTGTCATAACCCCTCGTTAACGCCACTGTGTTGAACAGCCTCTGTCCTGTCATAACCCCTCGTTAACTCCACTGTGTTGAACAGCGTCTGCCCTGTCATAACCCCTCATTAACTCCACTGTGTTGAATAGCCTCTGTCCTGTCATAACCCCTCATTAACTCCACTGTGTTGAACAGCCTCTGCCTATTAATAATACCCTTGATACTTTACTAGAAACTGCACAATATTAGCACAACTAGTGAGAATCGAGAGGCCACTTTGGTTTTCAGAAAGGACAGACCATGCCTCCTTGGAGGGTGTTTATGGATTCTAGGGACTTGTCCCAAAAGGTCAAACCCTGCCCATCTGACAGACTATTCATTGCATGCTCCATCAAATCCTCAAAGTATTTGAAAAAGCACATTTTTCTATTTTGACCCTGGGTGTGCTTTCTACCTGCCTGTAGTATCCCTCCTCTCCTAGACATCCTCGTAACTGTAGATCTGTCCCTCGCTGCTGCCATCCGGGGTTTGTTCTGTTCTTGAGGGTGAGTCTCCCTCCTTAATGGCCTCATAATCCCTATGTAGTGTATTACCTATGTAGTGTATTACCTATGTGCCCTGGTCTAAAGTAGTGCAATACATAGAGAAATGGGGTGTAATTTGGGCCGGAGCCTGCGTGTCCCAGCCACACAGAGCAGAGGTACGCCACTCACTCATCTTGATCAATGAGCCGCAGAGAGGGGTGGTTTCAGTGAGCCGCAGAGAGGGGTGGTTTCAGTGAGCCGCAGAGAGGGGTGGTTTCAGTGAGCCGCAGAGAGGGGTGGTTTCAGTGAGCCGCAGAGAGGGGTGGTTTCAGTGAGCCTCCAGTGAGAGGGGTGGTTTCAGTGAGCCGCAGAGAGGGGGTGGTTTCAGTGAGCCGCAGAGAGGGGTGGTTTCAGGAGCCGTGGTTTCAGTGAGCCGCAGAGAGGGGTGGTTTCAGTGAGCCGCAGAGAGGGGTGGTTTCAGTGAGCCGCAGAGAGGGGTGGTTTCAGTGAGCCGCAGAGAGGGGTGGTTTCAGTGAGCCGCAGAGAGGGGTGGTTTCAGTGAGCCGCAGAGAGGGGTGGTTTCAGTGAGCCGCAGAGAGGGGTGGTTTCAGTGAGCCGCAGAGAGGGGTGGTTTCAGTGAGCCGCAGAGAGGGGTGGTTTCCCACTGTGCATACTGTCATTTTATTTCTCTATCTTCATGGCTGCTGAGCCCAGACGCAGCACAGCCCCTCAGCATCACCACCCTCTCTTGTCCTATTTAGGTGCATCATGTGTTGGACGACTGGGTCTTGAACCGAGGCCCGGTTCTCTGGTTTTAAACATTGATGTATTTCTTACAGAAGAAAGTGGTTGTAAACCCCATGGGTGGTGGGTTTAGCTGAGGTTGTAAACCCCATGGGCGGGTTTAGCTGAGGTTGTAAACCCCATGGGCGGGTTTAGCTGAGGTTGTAAACCCCATGGGCGGGTTTAGCTGAGGTTGTAAACCCCATGGGCGGGTTTAGCTGAGGTTGTAAACCCCATGGGCGGGTTTAGCTGAGGTTGTAAACCCCATGGGCGGGTTTAGCTGAGGTTGTTGCTGGCTGCTGAGGTTGTTGCTGGCTGCTGGCTCTGCATATTCATCAGTCACATGATGGTTAAATTCCTGCATGAACCTATACAACTAGCAGTTCAGAGGAGGAATGGACTTAGATGGATGTACAATGTCTATAAGTGTCTATAGGGTATGCCAAAATATTCAAGAGTTGCTCAAAGTTGACTTATATTGCAGACTCCACCATACCATGAGACCTCTGTGTCTTCGTCATTGGAAACGTTGGTGTTGGCCAAGTTATATACCAGCTAGCTATGTGCTTTAGCTGACATGGGTCTCTCTCCTGAGATGAGCAAATATTCACTGTGTCGGCTCTGTGTCGGCCTAGTCAGGTCCATGGAATGTGTTTCGCGTAACTCCAGGGAACATATTTTTTATGAGCAAATGTAACCTTGGGGCTGGGCCTGTGTCACAAATGGCACCCTTTTCTAGTGCACTACTTTTGTCCAGGACCAATCGGGATCTGGTCAAAAGTAGTGCACTATTTGGTGTATAGAGTGCTATTTGGGATTCAGCCTGGCAATTTCCTGAATGGGGTCAAGAAGAGCCTCTTCAATTATCAGTCAGCCTATTGGCTACCATTCTCTGTAGACAATGACACAGTGGTCACATCTATCAACTGTTGCTGTAAAAAAGTGATAAAAGCAAGTGCTGCCTGTTTCCTTGTGGTATGATGAATTGGTGTATAAATTCCTTGTCAAGGCATTTGGAGGTTCATAATAAATAGTAATATGTGCTAGACTCTTGGACTGAGCTGTGATTTAGATTCCTCTTGTATCGGACCCGAATGCCTTTTTCAGAGCCAGTCGGTTTTCACTTAGTAATGGCACTGAATCATCCAGAAACCCATACAAGGGTGATGTACAGCACGTACATAACTTTAGAAACCCGGTTGTGGGCAAAATGAGATATGCGTCTTCTATGCAAATGAGAATCTTTAGATTTTTATTTTTATTTTTTATGTCTTGCATAATGTTTCCTCAGCTCCAACACTGAAGACCGGTGTGTTAAATTCACACCCCAAAACATCAACCTACAAAGAGTAGCAGCTGTGATGTGTTGAGTAGCCCACTACAGAAAACCTAGCACACCATCCTTGACTCTGCTTTAAAATGTCACGTTTTATTATGACATCTCAATATTGTGAATTAAAGCAGTGCAATCACAAGGTTATAAAGGACCAGAGCCATACACATTACTGTGAAAACAACTGCTGCACTTATCTGTGGAGAAGTCACTCAGCATATTCACAGGAAATGAAACTGGTGGGATTGTTGACCTCATTTCCTGAATCATTTTGTCTCGAGGTCCAGGATCTGGTTTCAGACACAGATGACTAACATCAAAATGTCTCTTTATGGTTCCCTTCAGCTCAATTTCTTCTTGTGCCAATAATGCAGTCAGAGCTTGAATAAATAGGCCTCTGACCACTTAGTTGAGGAGCCACGAGTCATGACACATCAAGGCTGTAATAGAACTTATACATGATCATGGATTGCATGTAGAGCTCCTCTTTAGTCCCAGTGCTTTACATTGGATAGAAATGGCACACTACAACACTGCTGTAAAGTTGGGTACCACGTGGTATGAATGTGGGGAAATGGAAAAGCATTTGTTGTAGAATAAAAATGGAGCCCATGATGTGTGTCTCCATGATGTCTCTCCATGATTTGTCTCCATGATGTCTCTCCATTGTCTCCATGATGTGTCTCTCCATGATGTCTCTCCATTTGTCTCCATGATGTCTCTCCATTGTCTCCATGATGTCTCTCCATTGTCTCCATGATGTCTCTCCATGATGTCTCTCCATGATGTCTCCCATGATGTCTCTCCATGATGTCTCCATGATGTCTCTCCATTGTCTCCATGATGTCTCTCCATGATGTCTCTCCATGATGTCTCTCCATTGTCTCCATGTCTCTCCATTGTCCATGATGTCTCTCCATGATGTCTCTCCATGATGTCTCTCCATGATGTCTCTCCATTGTCTCCATGTCTCCCATGATGTCTCTCCATTGTCTCCATGATGTCTCTCCATTGTCTCCATGATGTCTCTCTCTCCATCTCCATGATGTCTCTCCATGATGTGTCTCCATTGTCTCCATGTGTCTCTCCATTGTCTCCATGATGTCTCTCCATGATGTCTCTCCATGATGTCTCTCCATGTCTCCATGTGTCTCTCCATGATGTCTCTCCATGATGTCTCTCCATGATGTCTCTCCATGATGTCTCTCCATGATGTCTCTCTCCATGATGTCTCTCCATGATGTCTCTCCATTGTCTCCCATGATGTCTCTTGTCTCCATGATGTCTCTCCATTGTCTCCATGATGTCTCTCCATGATGTCTCTCCATGATGTCTCTCCATGATGTCTCTCCATGATGTCTCTCCATTGTCTCCATGATGTCTCTCCATTGTCTCCATGATGTCTCTCCATGTCTCTCCATGATGTCTCTCCATTGTCTCCATGATGTCTCTCCATGTCTCTCCATGTCTCTGATGTCCCATTGTCTCCATGA
Source organism: Oncorhynchus gorbuscha (assembly GCF_021184085.1). Classification (NCBI taxonomy): domain Eukaryota; kingdom Metazoa; phylum Chordata; class Actinopteri; order Salmoniformes; family Salmonidae; genus Oncorhynchus; species Oncorhynchus gorbuscha. The sequence continues at coordinate 986,528 of NC_060191.1, forward strand.
TGTCTCTCCATTGTCTCCATGATGTCTCTCCATGATGTCTCTCCATTGTGTCTCTCCATGATGTCTCTCCATTGTCTCCATGATGTCTCTCCATTGTCTCCATGATGTCTCTCCATTGTCTCCATGATGTCTCTCCATTGTCTCCCATGATGTCTCTCCATGATGTCTCTCCATGATGTCTCTCCATGATGTCTCTCTCCATGATGTCTCTCCATTGTCTCCATGAAGTCTCTCCATGATGTCTCTCCATTGTCTCCATGATGTCTCTCCATTGATGTCTCTCCATCTCCATTGTCTCTCCATGATGTCTCTCCATTGTCTCCATGATGTCTCCATTGTCTCCATGATGTCTCTCCATTGTCTCCATGATGTCTCTCCATGATGTCTCTCCATTGTCTCCATGATGTCTCTCCATTGTCTCCATGATGTCTCTCCATGATGTCTCTCCATGATGTCTCTCCATTGTCTCATGATGTCTCTCCATGATGTCTCTCCATTGTCTCCATGATGTCTCTCCATGATGTCTCTCCATTGTCTCCATGATGTCTCTCCATTGTCTCCATGATGTCTCTCCATTGTCTCCATGATGTCTCTCCATTGTCTCCATGATGTCTCTCCATTGTCTCCATGATGTCTCTCCATTGTCTCCATGATGTCTCTCCATGATGTCTCTCCATTGTCTCCATGATGTCTCTCCATGATGTCTCTCCATGATGTCTCTCCATGATGTCTCTCCATGATGTCTCTCCATTGTCTCCATGATGTCTCTCCATGATGTCTCTCCATGATGTCTCTCCATGATGTCTCTCCATTGTCTCCATGATGTGTGTCTCCATGATGTCTCTCCATTGTCTCCATGATGTCTCTCCATTGTCTCCATGATGTCTCTCCATGATGTCTCTCCATGATGTCTCTCCATTGTCTCCATGATGTCTCTCCATGATGTCTCTCCATTGTCTCCATGATGTCTCTCCATTGTCCATGATGTCTCTCCATGATGTCTCCATGATGTCTCTCCATGATGTCTCTCCATTGATGTCTCTCCATGATGTCTCCATGATGTGTCTCATGATGTGTCTCTCCATTGTCTCCATCCATGATGTCTCTCCATGATGTCTCTCCATGATGTCTCTCCATTGTCTCCATGATGTCTCTCTCCATGATGTCTCTCCATTGTCTCCATGATGTCTCTCCATGATGTCTCTCCATGATGTCTCTCCATTGTCTCCATGATGTCTCTCCATGATGTCTCTCCATTGTCTCCATGATGTGTCTCCATCCATGATGTCTCTCCATGATGTCTCCCATGATGATGTCTCTCCATTGTCTCCATGATGTCTCTCCATTGTCTCCATGATGTGTCTCCATTGTCTCCATGATGTGTCTCCATGATGTCTCTCCATCTCTCCATTGTCTCCATGATGTCTCTCCATTGTCTCCATGATGTGTCTCCATGATGTCTCTCCATGATGTCTCTCCATTGTCTCCATGATGTCTCTCTCCATGATGTCTCTCCATTGTCTCCATGATGTCTCTCCATGATGTCTCTCCATTGTCTCCATGATGTCTCTCCATTGTCTCCATGATGTCTCTCCATTGTCTCCATGATGTCTCCATGTCTCCATGATGTCTCTCCATTGTCTCCATGTCTCTCCATGATGTCTCTCCATTGTCTCCATGTGTCTCTCTGATGTGTGTCTCCATGATGTCTCCATGATGTCTCTCTCCATGATGTCTCTCCATTGTCTCCATGATGTGTCTCCATTGTCTCCATGATGTGCCCTGCCTGTGTGTGTTGGGTTGTCACCCATCAGCAGGCTGCAGATGTCCAACGTCAAACCGACACACTGTGCAGCTGCATCACTACTGTGGGGGGGAAATCTTATTCACTGGCTGTCAGTTCCTGGGGGCCACAACAAATAAAACGCTTACCAAACATAATGTAAATCACATTGCTACAAATAGATAAGGATGGAGATGGAAATCTAGATCTAACCTCAGTATTTTATTTCAGAGCCTAAAGCTAATACTGGAAAGAGAATGCATCTGTAATGAATTGTAGTAATCTGTTCAAGGTCTGTCAACTTTTAGTTTCTGTGTTTTCTTATTTTTATTTTTTATTATCAGAGGGCAAGAGAAGGAGTCTGTGAAATCTCCTGATTTACTGTGTAGATACTATCTATTTTTAACCTATTTATTTAACCTGAAACATTCTTATCTAGCTCTGTTTGTAGTTGTTTATTTAACCTTAAACGTTATTCTCTGTTTGTCGTTGTTTGTTTAACCTTAAACGTTATTCTCTGTTTGTTGTTGTTTGTTTAACCTTAAACGTTATTCTCTGTTTGTCGTTGTTTATTTAACCTTAAACGTTATTCTCTGTTTGTCGTTGTTTATTTAACCTTAAACGTTATTCTCTGTTTGTCGTTGTTTATTTAACCTTAAACGTTATTCTCTGTTTGTCGTTGTTTATTTAACCTTAAACGTTATTCTCTGTTTGTCGTTGTTTATTTAACCTTAAACGTTATTCTCTGTTTGTCGTTGTTTGTTTAACCTTAAACGTTATTCTCTGTTTGTCGTTGTTTGTTTAACCTTAAACGTTATTCTCTGTTTGTCGTTGTTTGTTTAACCTTAAACGTTATTCTCTGTTTGTCGTTGTTTGTTTAACCTTAAACGTTATTCTCTGTTTGTCGTTGTTTATTTAACCTTAAACGTTATTCTCTGTTTGTCGTTGTTTATTTAACCTTAAACGTTATTCTCTGTTTGTCGTTGTTTATTTAACCTTAAACGTTATTCTCTGTTTGTCGTTGTTTATTTAACCTTAAACGTTATTCTCTGTTTGTCGTTGTTTGTTTAACCTTAAACGTTATTCTCTGTTTGTCGTTGTTTATTTAACCTTAAACGTTATTCTCTGTTTGTCGTTGTTTATTTAACCTTAAACGTTATTCTCTGTTTGTCGTTGTTTGTTTAACCTTAAACGTTATTCTCTGTTTGTCGTTGTTTGTTTAACCTTAAACGTTATTCTCTGTTTGTCGTTGTTTGTTTAACCTTAAACGTTATTCTCTGTTTGTCGTTGTTTATTTAACCTTAAACGTTATTCTCTGTTTGTAGTTGTCACACACTCTCCACATGCGCTACTGTTTCTTATCTATCCTGATTGCCTAGCCACTTTTACCCCTGCCTACATGTACATATTACCTGTACTATGGTACCCCTGCCTACATGTACATATTACCTGTACTACGTGGTACCCCTGCCTACATGTACATATTACCTGTACTACGTGGTACCCCTGCCTACATGTACATATTACCTGTACTACGTGGTACCCCTGCCTACATGTACATATTACCTGTACTACGTGGTACCCCTGCCTACATGTACATATTACCTGTACTACGTGGTACCCCTGCCTACATGTACATATTACCTGTACTACGTGGTACCCTGCCTACATGTACATATTACCTGTACTACGTGGTACCCTGCCTACATGTACATATTACCTGTACTACGTGGTACCCCTGCCTACATGTACATATTACCTGTACTACGTGGTACCCCTGCCTACATGTACATATTACCTGTACTACGTGGTACCCCTGCCTACATGTACATATTACCTGTACTACGTGGTACCCCTGCCTACATGTACATATTACCTGTACTACGTGGTACCCCTGCCTACATGTACATATTACCTGTACTACGTGCTACCCCTGCCTACATGTACATATTACCTGTACTACGTGGTACCCCTGCCTACATGTACATATTACCTGTACTACGTGGTACCCCTGCCTACATGTACATATTACCTGTACTACGTGGTACCCCTGCCTACATGTACATATTACCTGTACTACGTGGTACCCCTGCCTACATGTACATATTACCTGTACTACGTGGTACCCCTGCCTACATGTACATATTACCTGTACTACGTGGTACCCCTGCCTACATGTACATATTACCTGTACTACGTGCTACCCCTGCCTACATGTACATATTACCTGTACTACGTGCTACCCTGCCTACATGTACATATTACCTGTACTACGTGGTACCCCTGCCTACATGTACATATTACCTGTACTACGTGGTACCCCTGCCTACATGTACATATTACCTGTACTACGTGGTACCCCTGCCTACATGTACATATTACCTGTACTACGTGGTACCCCTGCCTACATGTACATATTACCTGTACTACGTGGTACCCCTGCCTACATGTACATATTACCTGTACTACGTGGTACCCCTGCCTACATGTACATATTACCTGTACTACGTGGTACCCCTGCCTACATGTACATATTACCTGTACTACGTGGTACCCTGCACATTGACTCAGTACTGGTACTACTTGTATACAGCCTCCTTATAGTTATTTATTGCATTACTGTTTTCTATTTTTATTCACACATCTTCTTACTTTTTACCTCTGCATTTTGGGGAAAAAGCTTGTAAGTAAGCATTTGAGGGCGGATCTACCCCTGTTGTATCCGGAGCATGTCACAAATACACATGTATTTGGTTTGGCCAAAAGGCCAGGGTGTGATGTGATTTATTGATTTTTGGAAGCGTGGAATGTTGTACAGTGCTGTAGTTCCATGTGGTGTACAATACATACTGCTAGTTTCTAATTGGCTAAACTCCTGCTCTGTTCCAGGAAATGACAGGGCTTATCATAAGTGAGACTGTGTCTCTGTCTGGGGGAGTATTTATGTACCCTTCCAGTCACATGACATGCCAACGTCTTAGACCAGTATAGTTGCAAACAATATTAGAAAGCAATCGTTCTCTAGAGTTACCAACATGAAAGAGGCCTCTATGGAACTTTTTCCTTTTATCTTATTGGACAAAGGGGCAGTCCTGTCAACATCATGACTAAAAGCATAGCGTTTGCAACTGGCAACTACATTTCCATAGTGCCTCTTTAATCAAGCTGTGTTCAACTTTAAATAGACTGACGTTTTGGTTGCAGCAGCAGTCCTCAAGCACTGTAATGACTTGGCTTGCACATCTGTTTTACACTAAACAACTAATAGAACCTCATTTATGGCTCAACTGAAATGATCAGGCCATGTTTTTGTGCTGAACAAGAGGTGTGCTGTCTGTCCATATCATTTGAATCTATTAGGAATAGTTAGGCTAATAGACCTCACTGCTCGTACTACCTGAACCATGCACCATCTGGAGTACTGGATGTTGAACCATGGCAGAGACGTTCTAGTAGTGATTAAAACCCCTGCCTTCTTCTCATTAGTGCTATTGAAGTATTAACCTGGAAGTGAAGTACTAGTGTGACCCCATAATGTACTTCACAGGCTCAACTCCCACTCACTTATTCCTTGTGAACCTCTGGTTTGTTCTCATCAAAGCATTGAGAAATGTGTTACAGAAAGTCTGGTTTGACTTTATATTCAGGGTGGCTGAATATCTTTGGCTATATATGCAAAAATGTTTGTACCAATCACAGATTGTCCCTGTTATTTAATTCCATGATTCTGTACCGCTCTACTGTGCTCGTTATGCATTTATATACAGTGACTTTGGAAAGTAATTCAGACCCCTTGACTTGTTTCACATTTTGTTAAGTTACAGCCTTATTCTAAAATGGATTAAATAGTTTTTTGTCCTCCTCATCAATCTACACACAATACCCCATAATGACAGGTCTCTCCAGAGATGTTCAAGTCCGGGCACTGGCTGGGCCACTCAAGGACATTGAAGCCATTCCTGCGTTGTCTTGGCTGTTTGCTTAGGGTCGTTGTCCTGTTGGAAGGTGAACCTTTGGCTCAGTCTGAGGTCCTGAGCACTCTGGAGCAGGTTTTCATCAAGGATCTCTCTGTACTTTGCTCCATTAATCTTTCCCTCGATCCTAACTAGTCTCCCAGTCCCCGTAGTTCTGTCCTTGAGCTGTTCTTGTCTATTGATGATCTGTATTATGTTTTGTGTGGACCCCAGGAAGAGTAGCTGCTGCTTTTGCAACAGCAAATGGTGATCCTAATAAAAAAACTTTAAAAAACTAAAACTGCCGCTGAAAAACATCCCCACAGCATGATGCTGCCACCACCATGCTTCACCGTAGGGACGGTGCCAGGTTTCTTCCAGACATGATGCTTGGCATTCAGTCCAAAGCTCTCAATCTTGGTTTCATCAGACCAGATAATCTTGTTTCTCATGGTCTGAGAGTCCTTTAGGTGCCTTTTGGCAAACTGCAAGCGGGCCGTCGTACCTTTTTACTGGAGTGGCTTCCGTCTGACCACTCTACCATAAAGGCCTGATTGGTGAAGTGCTGTAGAGATTGTTCCAGAAGGACAACCATCTCCACAGAGGAACTCTAGAGCTCTGTCAGAGGGACCATTGAGTTCTTGGTCACCTCCCTGACCAAGGCCATTCTCCCCCTTATTGCTCAGTTTTGGCTGGGTGGCCAGCCCTAGTGGTTCTAAACGTCTTCCATTTAATAATGATGGAGGCCACTGTGTTCTTGGGGACCATCAATGCTGCAGAAATGTTTTGGTACCCTTCCCCAGATCTGTGCCTCGACACAATTCTGTCTTGAAGCTCTAGGGACAATTCCTTCGACCTCATAGCTTAGTTTTTGCTCTGACATGCAGTGTCAACTGTATAACCTTATATAAACAGGTTTGTGTGATTTTTTTTGTTGATTTTTTTTCCCCAAATCATGTCCAATCAATTGAATTTACCACAGGTGGACTCCAAGTTGTGGAAACATATCAAGGATGATCAATGGAAACAGGATGCACACATTTCAAAAATCATTTTTTTGCGTTATCATTATGGGGTGTTGTGTGTAAATTAATGAAGACATTTTTTTATTTAATCCATTTTAGAATAAGGCTGTAATGTAACGTGGAAAAAGTCAAGGGGTCTGAATACTTTCCGAATGCACTGTATCTATGAAGTGTAACATACCTAAAGTAGATTGTGTGAGAAAGGTCTTGTGAAGGGCCAAAACAATTTAACAAGGTGTATGTGAATCCCATTATTTACACTGCTAACCCCATCAGACACCTCTACTCTGACTGCAACTGTTGGCGGGCTCTGCCTGCCAAAAATACCCAGAGAAGCTGCAATTAAAATGTGATTCATATGCTACACCTTTGTGCATGAAAGTTTGTTTAGCTAAAGTTGAATCTCTCCCCCACTTTAAAGTGCTTGCAGCCAGGGAAGTCCACCAGTCAAGCAAATTAGTCTCTGTTTCAGTCTGGCAAGATGGGAGTCTGATAGGGACTAGGGAGGTACACTGGGAATCAAGTTGAGGACTTTAGTTTGGCTACACAATATAGGCCTAAAGGACCACACACACAACGCACTGAATGATGATCTGTCATTCATCTGCTGTTCGGCGTGGTGTGTTTTAGGGACCATCCCTGCTGGATGTCTGCTGTTCGGCGTGGTGTGTTTTAGGGACCACCCCTGCTGGATGTCTGCTGTTCGGCGCAGTGTGTTTTAGGGACCACCCCTGCTGGATGTCTGCTGTTCGGCGTGGTGTGTTTTAGGGACCACCCCTGCTGGATGTCTGCTGTTCGGCGCGGTGTGTTTTAGGGACCATCCCTGCTGGATGTCTGCTGTTCGGCGTGGTGGGTTTTAGGGACCACCCCTGCTGTCTGTCTGCTGTTCGGCGCGGTGGGTTTTAGGGACCATCCCTGCTGTCTGTCTGCTGTTCGGCGCGGTGGGTTTTAGGGACCACCCCTGCTGTCTGTCTGCTGTTCGGCGCGGTGGGTTTTAGGGACCACCCCTGCTGTCTGTCTGCTGTTCGGCGCGGTGGGTTTTAGGGACCACCCCTGCTGTCTGTCTGCTGTTCGGCGCGGTGGGTTTTAGGGACCACCCCTGCTGTCTGTCTGCTGTTCGGCGCGGTGGGTTTTAGGGACCACCCCTGCTGTCTGTCTGCTGTTCGGCGCGGTGGGTTTTAGGGACCATCCCTGCTGTCTGTCTGCTGTTCGTGGGTTTTAGGGACCATCCCTGCTGTCTGTCTGCTGTTCGGCGCGGTGTTTTAGGGACCACCCCTGCTGTCTGTCTGCTGTTCGCGGGTGGGTTTTAGGGACCACCCCTGCTGTCTGTCTGCTGTTCGGCGCGGTGGGTTTTAGGGACCATCCCTGCTGTCTGTCTGCTGTTCGGCGCGGTGGGTTTTAGGGACCACCCCTGCTGTCTGTCTGCTGTTCGGCGCGGTGGGTTTTAGGGACCACCCCTGCTGGATGTCTGCTGTGCGGTGGGTTTTAGGGACCACCCCTGCTGTCTGTCTGCTGTTCGGTGCGGTGGGTTTTAGGGACCACCCCTGCTGTCTGTCTGCTGTTCGGTGCAGTGGGTTTTAGGGACCACCCCTGCTGTCTGTCTGCTGTTCGGCGCGGTGGGTTTTAGGGACCACCCCTGCTGTCTGTCTGCTGTTCGGTGCGGTGGGTTTTAGGGACCACCCCTGCTGTCTGTCTGCTGTTCGGTGCGGTGGGTTTTAGGGACCACCCCTGCTGTCTGTCTGCTGTTCGGCGCGGTGGGTTTTAGGGACCACCCCTGCTGTCTGTCTGCTGTTCGGCGCGGTGGGTTTTAGGGACCACCCCTGCTGTCTGTCTGCTGTTCGGCGCGGTGGGTTTTAGGGACCACCCCTGCTGTCTGTCTGCTGTTCGGCGCGGTGGGTTTTAGGGACCACCCCTGCTGTCTGTCTGCTGTTCGGCGCGGTGGGTTTTAGGGACCACCCCTGCTGTCTGTCTGCTGTTCGGCGCGGTGGGTTTTAGGGACCACCCCTGCTGTCTGTCTGCTGTTCGGCGCGGTGGGTTTTAGGGACCATCCCTGCTGTCTGTCTGCTGTTCGGCGCGGTGGGTTTTAGGGACCACCCCTGCTGTCTGTCTGCTGTTCGGCGCGGTGGGTTTTAGGGACCACCCCTGCTGGATGTCTGCTGTGCGGTGGGTTTTAGGGACCACCCCTGCTGGATGTCTGCTGTTCGGTGCGGTGGGTTTTAGGGACCACCCCTGCTGTCTGTCTGCTGTTCGGTGCAGTGGGTTTTAGGGACCACCCCTGCTGTCTGTCTGCTGTTCGGCGCGGTGGGTTTTAGGGACCACCCCTGCTGTCTGTCTGCTGTTCGGTGCGGTGGGTTTTAGGGACCACCCCTGCTGTCTGTCTGCTGTTCGGTGCGGTGGGTTTTAGGGACCACCCCTGCTGTCTGTCTGCTGTTCGGTGTGGTGGGTTTTAGGGACCACCCCTGCTGGATGTCTGCTGTTCGGTGTGGTGTGTTTTAGGGACCACCCCTGCTGGATGTCTGCTGTTCGGGCGGTGTGTTTTAGGGACCACCCCTGCTGGATGTCTGCTGTTCGGGCGGTGGGTTTTAGGGACCACCCCTGCTGGATGTCTGCTGTTCGGTGCAGTGTGTTTTAGGGACCACCCCTGCTGGATGTCTGCTGTTCGGCGCGGTGGGTTTTAGGGACCACCCCTGCTGTCTGTCTGCTGTTCGGCGCGGTGGGTTTTAGGGACCACCCCTGCTGTCTGTCTGCTGTTCGGCGCGGTGGGTTTTAGGGACCACCCCTGCTGTCTGTCTGCTGTTCGGTGCAGTGGGTTTTAGGGACCACCCCTGCTGTCTGTCTGCTGTTTTAGGCGCGGTGGGTTTTAGGGACCACCCCTGCTGTCTGTCTGCTGTTCGGTGCGGTGGGTTTTAGGGACCACCCCTGCTGTCTGTCTGCTGTTCGGTGCGGTGGGTTTTAGGGACCACCCCTGCTGTCTGTCTGCTGTTCGGTGTGGTGGGTTTTAGGGACCACCCCTGCTGGATGTCTGCTGTTCGGTGTGGTGTGTTTTAGGGACCACCCCTGCTGGATGTCTGCTGTTCGGGGCGGTGTGTTTTAGGGACCACCCCTGCTGGATGTCTGCTGTTCGGGGCGGTGTGTTTTAGGGACCACCCCTGCTGGATGTCTGCTGTTCGGTGCAGTGTGTTTTAGGGACCACCCCTGCTGGATGTCTGCTGTTCGGTGCGGTGGGTTTTAGGGACCACCCCTGCTGGATGTCTGCTGTTCGGTGCGGTGGGTTTTAGGGACCACCCCTGCTGGATGTCTGCTGTTCGGCGCTTTTCGGCGCGGTTTTTTAGGGACCACCCCTGCTGGATGTCTGGATGTTTTAGGGACTGCTGGATGTCTGCTGTGCGGTGTGTTTTAGGGACCTCCCCCTGCTGGATGTCTGCTGTTCGGCGCGGTGTGTTTTAGGGACCACCCCTGCTGGATGTCTGCTGTTCGGCGTGGTGTGTTTTAGGGACCACCCCTGCTGGATCTCTGCTGTTTGGCGTGGTGTGTTTTAGGGACCACCCCTGCTGGATCTCTGCTGTTTGGCGTGGTGTGTTTTAGGGACCACCCCTGCTGGATCTCTGCTGTTTGGCGTGGTGTGTTTTAGGGACCACCCCTGCTGGATCTCTGCTGTTTGGCGTGGTGTGTTTTAGGGACCACCCCTGCTGGATCTCTGCTGTTTGGCGTGGTGTGTTTTAGGGACCACCCCTGCTGGATCTCTGCTGTTTGGCGCGGTGTGTTTTAGGGACCACCCCTGCTGTCTGTCTGCTGTTCGGCGCGGTGGGTTTTAGGGACCACCCCTGCTGTCTGTCTGCTGTTCGGCGCGGTGGGTTTTAGGGACCACCCCTGCTGTCTGTCTGCTGTTCGGCGCGGTGGGTTTTAGGGACCACCCCTGCTGTCTGTCTGCTGTTCGGCGCGGTGGGTTTTAGGGACCACCCCTGCTGTCTGTCTGCTGTTCGGCGCGGTGGGTTTTAGGGACCACCCCTGCTGTCTGTCTGCTGTTCGGCGCGGTGGGTTTTAGGGACCACCCCTGCTGTCTGTCTGCTGTTCGGCGCGGTGGGTTTTAGGGACCATCCCTGCTGTCTGTCTGCTGTTCGGCGCGGTGGGTTTTAGGGACCACCCCTGCTGTCTGTCTGCTGTTTTTAGGGACCACCCCTGCTGGATGTCTGCTGTGCGGTGGGTTTTAGGGACCACCCCTGCTGGATGTCTGCTGTTCGGTGGGTTTTTAGGGACCACCCCTGCTGTCTGTCTGCTGTTCGGTGCAGTGGGTTTTAGGGACCACCCCTGCTGTCTGTCTGCTGTTCGGCGCGGTGGGTTTTAGGGACCACCCCTGCTGTCTGTCTGCTGTTCGGTGCGGTGGGTTTTAGGGACCACCCCTGCTGTCTGTCTGCTGTTCGGTGCGGTGGGTTTTAGGGACCACCCCTGCTGTCTGTCTGCTGTTCGGTGTGGTGGGTTTTAGGGACCACCCCTGCTGGATGTCTGCTGTTCGGTGTGGTGTGTTTTAGGGACCACCCCTGCTGGATGTCTGCTGTTCGGGGCGGTGTGTTTTAGGGACCACCCCTGCTGGATGTCTGCTGTTCGGGGCGGTGTGTTTTAGGGACCACCCCTGCTGGATGTCTGCTGTTCGGTGCAGTGTGTTTTAGGGACCACCCCTGCTGGATGTCTGCTGTTCGGCGCGGTGGGTTTTAGGGACCACCCCTGCTGTCTGTCTGCTGTTCGGCGCGGTGGGTTTTAGGGACCACCCCTGCTGTCTGTCTGCTGTTCGGCGCGGTGGGTTTTAGGGACCACCCCTGCTGTCTGCTGCTGTTCGGTGCAGTGGGTTTTAGGGACCACCCCTGCTGTCTGTCTGCTGTTCGGCGCGGTGGGTTTTAGGGACCACCCCTGCTGTCTGTCTGCTGTTCGGTGCGGTGGGTTTTAGGGACCACCCCTGCTGTCTGTCTGCTGTTCGGTGCGGTGGGTTTTAGGGACCACCCCTGCTGTCTGTCTGCTGTTCGGTGTGGTGGGTTTTAGGGACCACCCCTGCTGGATGTCTGCTGTTCGGTGTGGTGTTTTTAGGGACCACCCCTGCTGGATGTCTGCTGTTCGGTGTGGTGTGTTTTAGGGACCACCCCTGCTGGATGTCTGCTGTTCGGGGCGGTGTGTTTTAGGGACCACCCCTGCTGGATGTCTGCTGTTCGGTGCAGTGTGTTTTAGGGACCACCCCTGCTGGATGTCTGCTGTTCGGTGCGGTGGGTTTTAGGGACCACCCCTGCTGGATGTCTGCTGTTCGGTGCGGTGGGTTTTATGCTGGATGTCTGCTGTTCGGCGCTTTTCGGCGCGGTGTGTTTTAGTGCTGGATGTCTGCTGTGCGGTGTGTTTTAGGGACCACCCCTGCTGGATGTCTGCTGTGCGGTGTGTTTTAGGGACCTCCCCCTGCTGGATGTCTGCTGTTCGGCGCGGTGTGTTTTAGGGACCACCCCTGCTGGATGTCTGCTGTTCGGCGTGGTGTGTTTTAGGGACCACCCCTGCTGGATCTCTGCTGTTTGGCGTGGTGTGTTTTAGGGACCACCCCTGCTGGATCTCTGCTGTTTGGCGTGGTGTGTTTTAGGGACCACCCCTGCTGGATCTCTGCTGTTTGGCGTGGTGTGTTTTAGGGACCACCCCTGCTGGATCTCTGCTGTTTGGCGTGGTGTGTTTTAGGGACCACCCCTGCTGGATCTCTGCTGTTTGGCGTGGTGTGTTTTAGGGACCACCCCTGCTGGATCTCTGCTGTTTGGCGTGGTGTGTTTTAGGGACCACCCCTGCTGGATCTCTGCTGTTTGGCGTGGTGTGTTTTAGGGACCACCCCTGCTGTCTGTCTGCTGTTCGGCGCGGTGTGTTTTAGGGACCACCCCTGCTGGATGTCTGCTGTTCGGCGTGGTGTGTTTTAGGGACCACCCCTGCTGGATCTCTGCTGTTTGGCGTGGTGTGTTTTAGGGACCACCCCTGCTGGATCTCTGCTGTTTGGCGTGGTGTGTTTTAGGGACCACCCCTGCTGGATCTCTGCTGTTTGGCGTGGTGTGTTTTAGGGACCACCCCTGCTGGATCTCTGCTGTTTGGCGTGGTGTGTTTTAGGGACCACCCCTGCTGGATCTCTGCTGTTTGGCGTGGTGTGTTTTAGGGACCACCCCTGCTGGATCTCTGCTGTTTGGCGTGGTGTGTTTTAGGGACCACCCCTGCTGGATCTCTGCTGTTTGGCGTGGTGTGTTTTAGGGACCACCCCTGCTGTCTGTCTGCTGTTCGGCGCGGTGGGTTTTAGGGACCACCCCTGCTGGATGTCTGCTGTGCGGTGGGTTTTAGGGACCACCCCTGCTGTCTGTCTGCTGTTCGGCGCGGTGGGTTTTAGGGACCACCCCTGCTGTCTGTCTGCTGTTCGGTGCGGTGGGTTTTAGGGACCACCCCTGCTGTCTGTCTGCTGTTCGGTGTGGTGGGTTTTAGGGACCACCCCTGCTGTCTGTCTGCTGTTCGGTGCGGTGGGTTTTAGGGACCACCCCTGCTGGATGTCTGCTGTTCGGTGTGGTGGGTTTTAGGGACCACCCCTGCTGGATGTCTGCTGTTCGGTGTGGTGGGTTTTAGGGACCACCCCTGCTGGATGTCTGCTGTTCTGTGTGGTGGGTTTTAGGGACCACCCCTGCTGGATGTCTGCTGTTCGGTGTGGTGGGTTTTAGGGACCACCCCTGCTGGATGTCTGCTGTTCGGGGCGGTGTGTTTTAGGGACCACCCCTGCTGGATGTCTGCTGTTCGGTGCAGTGTGTTTTAGGGACCACCCCTGCTGGATGTCTGCTGTTCGGTGCGGTGGGTTTTAGGGACCACCCCTGCTGGATGTCTGCTGTTCGGTGTGGTGGGTTTTAGGGACCACCCCTGCTGGATGTCTGCTGTTCGGGGCGGTGTGTTTTAGGGACCACCCCTGCTGGATGTCTGCTGTTCGGTGCGGTGGGTTTTAGGGACCACCCCTGCTGGATGTCTGCTGTTCGGCGCTTTTCGGCGCGGTGTGTTTTAGGGACCACCCCTGCTGGATGTCTGCTGTGCGGTGTGTTTTAGGGACCACCCCTGCTGGATGTCTGCTGTGCGGTGTGTTTTAGGGACCTCCCCCTGCTGGATGTCTGCTGTTCGGCGCGGTGTGTTTTAGGGACCACCCCTGCTGGATGTCTGCTGTTCGGCGTGGTGTGTTTTAGGGATCACCCCTGCTGGATCTCTGCTGTTTGGCGTGGTGTGTTTTAGGGACCACCCCTGCTGGATCTCTGCTGTTTGGCGTGGTGTGTTTTAGGGACCACCCCTGCTGGATCTCTGCTGTTTGGCGTGGTGTGTTTTAGGGACCACCCCTGCTGGATCTCTGCTGTTTGGCGTGGTGTGTTTTAGGGACCACCCCTGCTGGATCTCTGCTGTTTGGCGTGGTGTGTTTTAGGGACCACCCCTGCTGGATCTCTGCTGTTTGGCGTGGTGTGTTTTAGGGACCACCCCTGCTGGATCTCTGCTGTTTGGCGTGGTGTGTTTTAGGGACCACCCCTGCTGGATCTCTGCTGTTTGGCGTGGTGTGTTTTAGGGACCACCCCTGCTGGATCTCTGCTGTTTGGCGTGGTGTGTTTTAGGGACCACCCCTGCTGGATCTCTGCTGTTTGGTGTGGTGTGTTTTAGGGACCACCCCTGCTGGATGTCTGTTTGCTGTTTGGCGCAGTGTAGTAGTGGTAGTAGCAGTATAGCAGTGGTAGTAGCAGTATAGCAGTGGTAGTAGCAGCAGTATAGTAGTGGTAGTAGCAGCAGTATACTAGTGGTAGTAGCGGTAGTAGCAGCAGTATAGTAGTGGTAGTAGCAGCAGTATAGTAGCGGTAGTAGCAGCAGTGTAGTAGTGGTAGTAGCTGCAGTGTAGTAGTGGTAGTAGCAGCAGTGTAGTAGTGGTAGTAGCAGCAGTATAGTAGTGGTAGTAGCAGCAGTGTAGTAGTGGTAGTAGCAGCAGTGTAGTAGTGGTAGTAGCAGCAGTGTAGTAGTGGTAGTAGCAGCAGTGTAGTAGTGGTAGTAGCAGTAGTAGCAGCAGTATAGTAGTGGCAGTAGCAGCAGTATAGTAGTGGCAGTAGCAGCAGTATAGTAGCGGTAGTAGCAGCAGTATAGTAGTGGTAGTAGCAGCAGTATAGTAGCGATAGTAGTGGTAGTAGCAGCAGTATAGTAGCGATAGTAGTGGCAGTAGCGCCAGTAGCGGCAGTATAGTAGCGCCAGTAGCAGCAGTATAGTAGTGGCAGTAGTAGTAGCAGCAGTGTTGTAAGAGTAGTGGCGGTAGCAATAGTAGTGGCAGCAGTAGTGGTAGTAGCAGCAGTGTTGTTGTAGTAGTAGTAGTAGTATCAGCAGTGTTGTAGTGGTAGTAGCAGCAGTGTAGTAGTGGCAGTAGAAGTATCAGCATTGTTGTAGTAGTAGTAGCAGCCGTATAGTAGTGGCAGCAGTAGTAGTGGTAGTAGCAGCAGTAATAGTAGCAAGAGTAGTAGCGGTAGCAGTAGCAGTAGTAGTAGCAGCAGTATAGTAGTGATAGTAGTGGCAGTAGTAGTAGCAGCAGTAAGAGTAGCAGCAGGATGTGAGGACAATAGGGATGTAGTTCATCATATCTTACAAATGGAGAAGACGATGGGGTAGATATATTTTAGGCAGTTCACTGGGGAAATTCATCAGCTTAGATTTCAAGGCTCTTCTCTTTTTCAATTTGAGTATGAAAACTATTTTCAAAGGAGAAAGTGTGTTCCATTTTGATTTAGCCTACACTTTAAACCTTGGTGTGTGAAGGTCCTGATACATCAGCTTCCATGATTAGTCTGAAGGGTTTTCTGACGGCATGCGTCCGTTGTTGATAAAAACGAATAATGTACTTCAAATGTATTTACTCATCATAATTGAGGGGTTTGGGACTCACTCTGCCAGTCCTAGTTTAATCATCATAATTGAGGGGTTTGGGACTCACTCTGCCAGTCCTAGTTTAATCATCATAATTGAGGGGTTTGGGACTCACTCTGCCAGTCCTAGTTTAATCATCATAATTGAGGGGTTTGGGACTCACTCTGCCAGTCCTAGTTTAATCATCATAATTGAGGGGTTTGGGACTCACTCTGCCAGTCCTAGTTTAATCATCATAATTGAGGGGTTTGGGACTCACTCTGCCAGTCCTAGTTTAATCATCATAATTGAGGGGTTTGGGACTCACTCTGCCAGTCCTAGTTTAATCATCATTTAATTGAGGGGTTTGGGACTCACTCTGCCAGTCCTAGTTTAATCATCATAATTGAGGGGTTTGGGACTCACTCTGCCAGTCCTAGTTTAATCATCATAATTGAGGGGTTTGGGACTCACTCTGCCAGTCCTAGTTTAATCATCATAATTGAGGGTTTGGGACTCACTTGCCAGTCCTAGTTTAATCATCATAATTGAGGGGTTTGGGACTCACTCTGCCAGTCCTAGTTTAATCATCATAATTGAGGGGTTTGGGACTCACTCTGCCAGTCCTAGTTTAATCATCATAATTGAGGGGTTTGGGACTCACTCTGCCAGTCCTAGTTTAATCATCATAATTGAGGGGTTTGGGACTCACTCTGCCAGTCCTAGTTTAATCATCATAATTGAGAGGTTTGGGACTCACTCTGCCAGTCCTAGTTTAATCATCATAATTGAGGGGTTTGGGACTCACACTGTCAGGCCAAGTTTCTTTTGATTGGTATTGAACTCATTCCACTATTTAGTGGCGTAACGATGGGAGCTGTTGAATCATGTCCTATTGGAGGTCAGTCTGGTTATTTTTAGCCACGATCGCTGAGTCTACAGTATATTCCCACCAAAATCCATACCAATGACTTTGCACACTCCTGTATTGTCTCTTGGACAAGAGACTGGTTGAAGACTTGAAGTCCTCTTCATGGAAGAAGGGAATATTTTTAACACATGGCACACACTGAGTGATGGGGGGTAGTTTGGTTTATTTTCAGCGTCTACACAAAGGCTCCTCACCCCCTTCGGCCCCCCTCCTCCCTCTCTGTTTGGCACACTCCCATGTCTACCGACGACAGCCAACATCTGGAAAAGTTTGTTCTCAAACTTATTTTTCCTTCTGACCATTGTGAAGTGAATACATTTTCTTCATCAGACTTTTTTGTTTCCTTCTATTTATGTTGTGAACCTTTGATGTTCTCCTTAGACATTTGACTACATTTCGCTACAACCGCAATAACATCTGCTAAATGTGTATGTGACCATTAACATTTGATTTGATATCCCATAAAGCTCTGGGGAAATGGAGTGCACTAGATACTGTAGGGAATAGGGTATCATTTGGGATGCACACTGAGTAGGATGCTGACTGTTGACCCCTATGCAGCTACACTACATTTGTAGTCCCAGACAGCCACAGGTGACATATTTCATTCTTTAGCTTGGAATGTCCGGTTCACCAGTCTTCCTTTGAAACCGAACCTGTGGCCTATAATGCCTGTACTGCTCTCCAGTATGTAAGGTATTACAGAGCCCAGGTCTGCTAGCCCTCATTCAGGTGGTGCTACGGTGTGTTTTGTTTGAACCTTTAGCATCCTCCTGACGTTTTATCATTAGTAGGATCCTGCTGGTTGTTGACCCCTCGGTAGCTATTGGCTACAGACATGGTTGTCCAAGAGAACCACGTGTGAAACCTGGACTTTCCGGTTCACCATTCTTGCTTTGAAACCAACCTCTGTCTGACCTACACTATAATGAATGGTTGTATTGATCATCCATGTAACTTAGTAGTGATCTCAGGTAGGGCTGGGAATTGCCAGGGACCTCACGATACGATATTATCGCCATACTTAGGTGCCAGTACGATATATGTTGCGGTTCTATATGTATTGCGATTCGATACTGTGATTTGATTGTGATTCGATGTTCCAGACATATTGCTCACTATACTGTATGTCTGCTGCAGAGAGACAAGAGAGAGCCATGAAAAAAACATGTTTTGATCAGTCATGAAAATAAAATATCTGAAAACAAATTGGCTCCCTAGTTTAGAAAGATGGAGAACAAGCTATGAAGGAAAAATGAGCTTTTGGTGCAGGTACCGTCAACTAGAGCAAAAATAATATTGTTGATACGATATAGCATAAAAAATAATATTGTCGATACGATATAGCATAAAAAATAATATTGTCAATACGATATAGCATAAAAAATAATATTGTCGATACGATATAGCATAAAAAATAATATTGTCATACGATATAGCATAAAAAATAATATTGTCGATACGATATAGCATAAAAAATAATATTGTCAATACGATATAGCATAAAAAAGAATATGCCGATATGTAACTATCAATTTTATAATCCCCCCCCCCATATCATTAATCCTAGGTACGCTGTCTGTCCCCCTCTTCAGGTGGTGCTTCTCAGTGGTCATCTGGACAGCTGGGATGTGGGCCAGGGGGCCATGGATGATGGTGGTGGAGCGCTCATCTCCTGGGAGGCCTTGTCTCTGCTTAAAGACCTGGGTAAGAACCTGGGAGGCTCTTTCTCTTCTTAAAGACCTGGGTAAGAACCTGGGAGGCCCTTTCTCTTCTTAAAGACCTGGGTAAGAACCTGGGAGGCCCTTTCTCTTCTTAAAGACCTGGGTAAGAACCTGGGAGACCCTTTCTCTGCTTAAAGACCTGGGTCAGAACCAGAAACTGGGAGGCCTTGTCTCTGCTTAAAGACCTGGGTAAGAACCTGGGAGGCCCTTTCTCTACTTAAAGACCTGGGTCAGAACCAGAAACTGGGAGGCCCTTTCTCTGCTTAAAGACCTGGGTAAGAACCTGGGAAGCCCTTTCCCTGCTTAAAGACCTGGGTCAGAACCAGAAACTGGGAGGCCCTCTCTCTGCTTAAAGACCTGGGTAAGAACCTGGGTGGCCCTTTCTCTGCTTAAAGACCTGGGTCAGAACCAGAAACTGGGAGGCCCTTTCTCTGCTTAAAGACCTGGGTAAGAACCTGGGAGGCCCTTTCTCTGCTTAAAGACCTGGGTCAGAACCAGAAACTGGGAGGCCTTGTCTCTGCTTAAAGACCTGGGTAAGAACCTGGGAGACCCGTTCTCTGCTTAAAGACCTGGGTCAGAACGAGAAACTGGGAGGCCTTGTCGCTGCTTAAAGACCTGGGTAAGAACCTGGGAGGCCCTTTCTCTGCTTAGGACTAGGTCAGAACCTGGGAGTCCCTGTCTCTGTCTAAAGATCTGGGTCAGAACCTGGGAGTCTCTGCTTAAAGACCTGGGTAAGAACCAGAACCTGGGAGGTCCTACTGTTCCCTACTTATACTGAACTACGTTTGATCAGGGCCCCTAGTCAAAAGCAGTCCACTATTTTTATTTATTTCACCTTTATTTAACCAGGTAGGCATTTGTATAGGAAACAGGGTGCCATTTAGGATCTAGACTATGTATCTGGAACATAATCCACTATCTCTGAAGCTCTTATTGACATGAGCCTCAAAAAAAGATGTGTGTTTTGTATTGAGTCTATTGGCATCTTTTGAAGCTGTTTTGTGATCAGGGGCCTTATATCAGGGGCCAAGCGTCTCAGAGTAGGAGTGCTGAATTACGATCAATCAGTTTAGCCTTTTACATCACTATGAATAAGATAACATGGACAGGAGAGACCTGGTCCTAGATCAGCACTCTTGGTGACGTACACTTGAAAATGCATTTAAACTGCTGTTTGCTGACTCATATAGCAATTAGCATGGCTTACTTCTTCATTTTTTTCTGGTCATTGTTCAGTTAATAAAGTATGACTTTTTCCACATGAAGTGTAATTAGACACGTAAAGTAGACCACCGAGCTGTTTGTGCTCTCTGACTGAAAGCCTTAACGTTGACTTGAGAGAATATTTCCTTTTTCCACTAATGTTGCAATGGAAAGTTGAATATGTGAAGACATTTTAATGTCTGGACAATAATAACCAGTCGCTGCTTTATTGTTCATTCTTGCGGCTGGTTGGATGCATAGTAAAGTACTTGGCTGGAATATGCTCAGCTTTGCCCACTATTAAAGAAGAGGACCTATCATCAATGAAACCTTTAGTCAAGATGAAGCCACGGAACAATAATTGGTCCCTTGGGCTTTGTTCATCTACGTCCCAAATGGCACACTATTCCCTATATAGTGCAGTACTGTTCACCAGGGCACAACAGTAGTGCACTACATAGAGAATAGGTTGCCATCTGGGACGCAACTCTAGACATAGCACTGATGTCAGATGAGGGTGTAGGCTACAGAGTTATATTAGAGAACCTCTATGGGAAGGGAGTGGCCTGCTGTCCTTTGTAGCCCACATAAAGTAGTAGCCTGGGGGGGGGGGTCACTTCTAGAATAACACACAGGCTGAAACCCAAATCAGATAAGTTGTCTCTGGAAGTCCTCTCTGTGAATGGGGCTCATCATTGCAGTGAATGTAGGAAATATTGACTAGAGTCTGGTGAATAGGAATGTTCTGCTGAATATGTGGAATATTAAACAGCCCAAGGGTTGGTGAGGAAAAGGGAATCCATTTGTTGTAAAGCTCTTTCTGTATTGCTGCTTTGTTGAAATGGTTGTGGCCCATGTATGAATTGTGATTGCGTGTCCAGGTCTGCGACCCAGAAGAACCCTCCGGACAGTGCTGTGGTCTGCAGAGGAGCAGGGAGGGGTTGGAGCGCAACAGTACTTCCAGCTTCACAAGGTACCATTCTACCATGGTGCATCTTGTTGGCTTTTTCCTGTCCATTTAACTTGTACACCCTCACCATTATCCTCCTGTCATACAGTACATCCTATAGCCCTCAAACTCAACTCTGGACCTGGAAGTCCGTTCCACTGCTTTGTTTCATTGTTCCCCTCTAATCAGTGACTGATTTAGACCAAATGAGCAGGCTGCGGAACTCGTAGGGTCAGAGTTGACTAGAAATGTCCTATAAGCTCCTTTTTTGGCTAGATTTAAGACTTCTGTTCTCACAGCTTTAGATTCTTACACACACACACACACACACATAGGGGTCCACTGGGTAGACAATGTCATACAAACCATTGAAACAGCACAACTACTATGTGGTCGTTCTTACATTTTGAATCGTTGACCCCAGTCTCCTTCAGATTGAGTGCGTACCGGTAATAGTGTTTTATTATCAATAGCTGATGGCTTTTCATCTACATCAGCTTGTTCTTTGCCAGTCAACATGTGGTAGGTACTGGCTTCATTCAGAGCGGTACACAGAAATGTAAACTGTTGTCAGATCTACTGTAGGAGAGCCACTGGGATGTAGGGCACTGCACAGATTGTTTAAGTCAGAATGGAGTCGAGACCACACTGTAACTGAATACCAGCATTCTGGGAGCGTGGTGCTTTTTGTGCATTCTAATGTGAACGGAATCAGAATGGCCAGAGGTTAGAGGGGAACAGAGGGTTCACATCCTGACTCTGACCAGAGACCCACCTTCTCCCTGGCCTGCACTGGTTCCAACTACATACCATGGATTTCCTCAGATTCCCCCGAAAAGCTTCAGTATACAACACTAAATGTCCACTACATTACATCAGTGGTATTCAATCTTATTCAGCAGGGACCCCATTTTTTTCCACCAGAATTTCTGGGGACCCCTTTTTTTCGCTCTAATTTCTCGTGACTCCACCCCAAAAATTATGACCAAACTTTAAAAATTGGTACGTTTCGATTCTTACATCAACAAATAACCTTCAATTCATTACACTTTCATCTCTTATCAAAATGAAAATAAACCAATAAATACATTTACTCAATAAAATGTTATTTTCCTAATGATCTTTCTCAAAAATGTTTGTATATTGTCCCCTACAATAATCTGTTGTTTAAATGTTTGTTTCCGCGCCCACGACTTTGAAGAGCACTGTCTTAGATCCAGTCCAGCTACCCCTGCATTCAGATGTTTGCAGCAAACGTTCCCGTCGTGTTTATCAAAGAGGAATCTGCATTGACCATCATGGAGTTGATGTTTCTATTCCACTTTGTGGGACATTCTATGCTCTCTCCCTTGCAGAAGCGTAGTTGTCCGTTAGTGTCTGAATGGGGGGTGATGGTCCAGTCTTTTCCCCCTACTTCTCTCACATCCTGGTAAAACTGTTTAGCTCGAACGCTGGCTAAATATATCAACAGCTAGGAGAGATGAATGTACAAATGTATTTCTCTGTGTGTTGGGCACAAAATGGCACAAAACATCTGGCACAAAATGGTTGTCGTGCATCACCCAACAGTGCTACACGTTTATGGTTGAAGAGGGGAGTTTCCCACCTTACTATATACACTGATCAAAAAAATAAAGGGAACACTTAAACAACACAATGTAACTCCAAGTCAATCACACTTCTGTGAAATCAAACTGTCCACTTCGGAAGCAACACTGATTGACAATAAATTTCACATGCTGTTGTGCAAATGGAATAGACAACAGGTGGAAATTATAGGCAATTAGCAAGACACCCCCAATAAAGGAGTGGTTCTACAGGTGGCAACCACAGACCACTTCTCAGTTCCTATGCTTCCTGGCTGATGTTTTGGTCACTTTTGAATGCTGGCGGTGCTTTCACTCTAGTGGTAGCAAGAGACGGAGTCTACAACCCACACAAGTGGCTCAGGTGCTGTCTCACTAGAGTGAAAGCACCACCAGCATTCAAAAGTGACCAAAACATCAGGACGTTTTTCATTTGCCAGAGAACACTAAGATTGGCAAATCATTGATTGGAAAAGCACAATATAAATCCAATCAATGATTATTTACGATTGTATACCTATTCTGCTGTCCCCCAGGTGAACATCTCTAACTTTAACCTAGTGATGGAGTCTGACCAGGGTACCTTCACCCCCCTGGGGCTGCAGTTCACAGGCTCAGTCCAGGCCCGGGCTGTCATGGCTGAGGTGATGAAGCTACTGAAGCCCATCAACACCACCACCCTGGAGGAACACGGAGAGGGACTTGATATAGAGATGTGGATGGATGCCGGCGTGCCAGGTGTGTAGACTACCTTCTATTGTCTGTCTGAGTCAGTAGGAGCCAGGTGTGTAGACTACCTCCTGTTGTCTGTCTGTCTGAGTCAGTAGGAGCCAGGTGTGTAGACTAGTCTGTCTGTCTGAGTCTCCAGGTGTGTAGACTACCTTCTGTTGTCTGTCTGTCTGAGTCAGTAGGAGCCAGGTGTGTAGACTACCTTCTGTTGTCTGTCTGTCTGAGTCAGTAGGAGCCAGGTGTGTAGACTACCTCCTATTGTCTGTCTGTCTGAGTCGGTAGGAGCCAAGGTGTGTAGACTACCTCCTATTGTCAGTCTGTCTGAGTCAGTAGGAGCCAGGTGTGTAGACTACCTTCTGTTGTCTGTCTGTCTGAGTCGGTAGGAGCCAGGTGTGTAGACTACCTCCTATTGTCTGTCTGTCTGAGTCAGTAGGAGCCAGGTGTGTAGACTACCTTCTGTTGTCTGTCTGTCTGAGTCGGTAGGAGCCAGGTGTGTAGACTACCTTCTGTTGTCTGTCTGTCTGAGTCGGTAGGAGCCAGGTGTGTAGACTCTCTTCTGTTGTCTGTCTGTCGGAGTCAGTAGGAACCAGGTGTGTAGACTACCTTCTGTTGTCTGTCTGTCGGAGTCAGTAGGAACCAGGTGTGTAGACTACCTTCTGTTGTCTGTCTGTCGGAGTCGGTAGGAGCCAGGTGTGTAGACTACCTTCTGTTGTCTGTCTGTCTGAGTCAGTAGGAGCCAGGTGTGTAGACTCTCTTCTGTTGTCTGTCAGTAGGAGCCAGGTGTGTAGACTACCTTCTGTTGTCTGTCTGTCGGAGTCGGTAGGAACCAGGTGTGTAGACTACCTTCTGTTGTCTGTCTGTCTGAGTCAGTAGGAGCCAGGTGTGTAGACTCTCTTCTGTTGTCTGTCAGTAGGAGCCAGGTGTGTAGACTCTCTTCTGTTGTCTGTCTGGGAGATATGCTGGGGAGGCTTCCTCGTAGTCTATTTGACTCTTGTTCCACCTGTGTCTCTTTGACCTTTGTCAAATTAACAAGCCATGTTCCCCTTCTGCAGAAGTGCTTTTGACCTTTTTAAAGAGGATGTAGCACATTATTTCTAGACCAATTGAAGATTCAGTTCCACATTGTCTCTGTGGTCATTTTTGTGGAATTGATCAGTTTCTCAAATAATGTAGAAGTGAAATATGCCCTGTACTCTGATTTAAAAAGAATTAGCGTTGCTACAGTATGTAGGCAACCAGATCATTTGGTCTGACAGGGAAGAGGAAGTGTATTATGAAACACATCCCCAGTAATGTATTTGTTGTGCTGATATTTGCTGACAGCAGAAACTTGTCTGTAGACTAAATAAAGAGAGAGAGATGGCCTCAGCCTACCAGCCTGTGTTAACTCTAACCTACTTCATTAACATGGGTGTCATCCAACACAGTTGTTTTGGGATCCCTTAAAGCTGAGGTGGAGATAAACAATGAAGCTCATTACGAACTGGGAGAGGATGTTTTAGAATTCATAAAGTGTCTCAGAGTAGGCTAGATGTGCTGATCTAGGATCAGGTCCCTCCCCGTCCCATCCATATAATCTTATTCATTATGATAGAAAAGACAAAACTGATTCTAGATCAGCACTCCTACCGTACGCTGAGACGCTTTATGACCACAGGCCCAGACCTCTACAGTAGTCTATTGTTGATGAGCCCACGTCTCCCTCCATCAGTCCAGCTAATAGATGAGTCTTTGACTGTCCTCAGCCTTACCCAGACACAGTGTAACCACACCTGTAAAAAGACTTGTTATAACAGATCAGCCTTCTACTGTAAAGGAAGTGTTTCAGGAATGACATCACCTTCTCTCAGTGGAAAAGTAACTATTGTGGGTGGATGAATGGTGTAACCAAGAGGGAGGGGCTGTTCACTGTGAGGGTTCAGAAAGCAACAGGGTTAAACAAATGAATCCCCGGACCAGCTGTCCAAACACCTCCCTCTCATTTCACAAAATGGCAAAAAGTCTGTGTTAGTCCCAAATGGCACCATATTCCCCATATAGTGCACTACTTTTGAACAGGATACATAGGTCTCTGGTCAAAGGTACTACACTATGTAGGGCAGAGGGTGCCATTTGGGATTCACACTAAATGTAATGCAGCCTAAATGTAATGCAGCTCCATCCAATGACCTTTCACTACACACATTCCTTCATTTTTCCAGAGTGAAAATGTTGTTGCTTTTTCTCTCTGTTACAGTGGATTTGGGAACATGGTTGAGACTCCAGTTGCTTCCCACATCAGTACCACCAGTCTCTCTCCTAGCATTGTCTCTCTATTTCACTTCTGAGTTGTCCTTACAAATCAACATAAAGGGGAAAGGACATAACAGTCTCTCTGTCAGGTAGAATACAAGACAGAAAGCTAGATGTTTAACAGTCTCTCTCTGTCAGGTAGAATACAAGACAGAAAGCTAGATGTTTAACAGTCTCTATCAGGTAGAATACAAGACAGAAAGCTAGATGTTTAACAGTCTCTATCAGGTAGAATACAAGACCGAAAGCTAGATGTTTAACAGTCTCTATCAGGTAGAATACAAGACAGAAAGCTAGATGTTTAACAGTCTCTCTGTCAGGTAGAATACAAGACAGAAAGCTAGATGTTTAACAGTCTCTCTGTCAGGTAGAATACAAGACAGAAAGCTAGATGTTTAACAGTCTCTATCAGGTAGAATACAAGACAGAAAGCTAGATGTTTAACAGTCTCTATCAGGTAGAAAACAAGACAGAAAGCTAGATGTTTAACAGTCTCTCTGTCAGGTAGAATACAAGACAGAAAGCTAGATGTTTAACAGTCTCTATCAGGTAGAAAACAAGACAGAAAGCTAGATGTTTAACAGTCTCTCTGTCAGGTAGAATACAAGACAGAAGGCTAGATGTTTAACAGTCTCTCTATCAGGTAGAATACAAGACAGAAAGCTAGATGTTTAACAGGACATAAGTCTCTCTATCAGGTAGAATACAAGACAGAAAGCTAGATGTTTAACAGTCTCTCTATCAGGTAGAATACAAGACAGAAAGCTATATGTTTAACAGGACATAAGTCTCTCTCTGTCAGGTAGAATACAAGACAGAAAGCTAGATGTTTAACAGGACATAAGTCTCTCTCTATCAGGTAGAATACAAGACAGAAAGCTAGATGTTTAACAGTCTCTCTATCAGGTAGAATACAAGACAGAAAGCTAGATGTTTAACAGTCTCTCTATCAGGTAGAATACAAGACAGAAAGCTAGATGTTTAACAGTCTCTCTATCAGGTAGAATACAAGACAGAAAGCTAGATGTTTAACAGTCTCTCTATCAGGTAGAATACAAGACAGAAAGCTAGATGTTTAACAGGACATAAGTCTCTCTATCAGGTAGAATACAAGACAGAAAGCTAGATGTTTAACAGGACATAAGTCTATCAGGTAGAATACAAGACAGAAAGCTAGATGTTTAACAGGACATAAGTCTCTCTCTGTCAGGTAGAATACAAGACAGAAAGCTAGATGTTTAACAGGACATAAGTCTCTCTCTGTCAGGTAGAATACAAGACAGAAAGCTAGATGTTTAACAGGACATAAGTCTCTCTCTGTCAGGTAGAATACAAGACAGAAATCTAGATGTTTAACAGTCTCTATCAGGTAGAATACAAGACAGAAAGCTAGATGTTTAACAGTCTCTCTATCAGGTAGAATACAAGACAGAAAGCTAGATGTTTAACAGTCTCTCTATCAGGTAGAATACAAGACAGAAAGCTAGATGTTTAACAGTCTCTCTATCAGGTAGAATACAAGACAGAAAGCTAGATGTTTAACAGTCTCTCTATCAGGTAGAAAACAAGACAGAAAGCTAGATGTTTAACAGGACATAAGTCTCTCTCTGTCAGGTAGAATACAAGACAGAAAGCTAGATGTTTAACAGTCTCTCTATCAGGTAGAATACAAGACAGAAAGCTAGATGTTTAACAGTCTCTCTATCAGGTAGAAAACAAGACAGAAAGCTAGATGTTTAACAGGACATAAGTCTCTCTGTCAGGTAGAATACAAGACAGAAAGCTAGATGTTTAACAGGACATAAGTCTCTCTCTGTCAGGTAGAATACAAGACAGAAAGCTAGATGTTTAACAGGACATAAGTCTCTCTCTGTCAGGTAGAATACAAGACAGAAAGCTAGATGTTTAACAGTCTCTCTATCAGGTAGAATACAAGACAGAAAGCTAGATGTTTAACAGTCTCTCTATCAGGTAGAATACAAGACAGAAAGCTAGATGTTTAACAGTCTCTCTATCAGGTAGAATACAAGACAGAAAGCTAGATGTTTAACAGTCTCTCTATCAGGTAGAATACAAGACATAAAGCTAGATGTTTAACAGTCTCTCTATCAGGTAGAATACAAGACAGAAAGCTAGATGTTTAACAGTCTCTCTGTCAGGTAGAATACAAGACAGAAAGCTAGATGTTTAACAGGACATAAGTCTCTCTATCAGGTAGAATACAAGACAGAAAGCTAGATGTTTAACAGGACATAAGTCTATCAGGTAGAATACAAGACAGAAAGCTAGATGTTTAACAGGACATAAGTCTCTCTCTGTCAGGTAGAATACAAGACAGAAAGCTAGATGTTTAACAGGACATAAGTCTCTCTCTGTCAGGTAGAATACAAGACAGAAAGCTAGATGTTTAACAGGACATAAGTCTCTCTCTGTCAGGTAGAATACAAGACAGAAATCTAGATGTTTAACAGTCTCTAAGGTAGAATACAAGACAAAAGCTAGATGTTTAACAGTCTCTCTATCAGGTAGAATACAAGACAGAAAGCTAGATGTTTAACAGTCTCTCTATCAGGTAGAATACAAGACAGTAGATGTTTATACAAGAAAACAAGAAAGCTAGATGTTTAACAGGACATAAGTCTCTCTCTGTCAGGTAGAATACAAGACAGAAATCTAGATGTTTAACAGTCTCTATCAGGTAGAATACAAGACAGAAAGCTAGATGTTTAACAGTCTCTCTATCAGGTAGAATACAAGACAGAAAGCTAGATGTTTAACAGTCTCTCTATCAGGTAGAATACAAGACAGAAAGCTAGATGTTTAACAGGACATAAGTCTCTCTCTGTCAGGTAGAATACAAGACAGAAAGCTAGATGTTTAACAGGACATAAGTCTCTCTCTGTCAGGTAGAATACAAGACAGAAGATGTTTAGATGTTTAACAGGTAGAATACATTAGATGTTTAACAGTCTCTATCAGGTAGAATACAAGACAGAAAGCTAGATGTTTAACAGTAAGTCTCTCTGTCAGGTAGAATACAAGACAGAAAGCTAGATGTTTAACAGGACATAAGTCTCTCTTCAGGTAGAATACAAGACAGAAAGCTAGATGTTTAACAGGACATAAGTCTCTCTCTGTCAGGTAGAATACAAGACAGAAAGCTAATGTTTAACAGTCTCTGCAGGTAGAATACAAGACAGAAAGCTAGATGTTTAACAGTCTCTCTATCAGGTAGAATACAAGACAGAAAGCTAGATGTTTAACAGGACATAAGTCTCTCTCTGTCAGGTAGAATACAAGACAGAAAGCTAGATGTTTAACAGGACATAAGTCTTGTCAGGTAGAATACAAGACAGAAATCTAGATGTTTAACAGTCTCTATCAGGTAGAATACAAGACAGAAAGCTAGATGTTTAACAGTCTCTCTATCAGGTAGAATACAAGACAGAAAGCTAGATGTTTAACAGTCATTTGATCAGGTAGAATACAAGACAGAAAGCTAGATGTTTAACAGTCTCTCTATCAGGTAGAATACAAGACAGAAAGCTAGATGTTTAACAGGACATAAGTCTCTCTCTGTCAGGTCAAGACAGAAAGCTAGATGTTTAACAGTCTCTATCAGGTAGAATACAAGACATACAAGACAGAAAGCTAGATGTTTAACAGGACATAAGTCTCTCTGTCAGGTAGAATACAAGACAGAAAGCTAGATGTTTAACAGGACATAAGTCTCTACAAGACAGAAAGCTAGATGTTTAACAGGTTTTGTTGTGTCAGGTAGAATACAAGACAGAAAGCTAGATGTTTAACAGGACATAAGTCTCTCTCAGGTAGAATACAAGACAGAAAGCTAGATGTTTAACAGACAGAAAGCTAGATGTTTAACTCTCTGGGTAGAATACAAGACAGAAAGCTAGATGTTTAACAGGACAAGACAGAAAGCTAGATGTTTAACTCTCTCTCAGACATAAAGCTAGATGTTTAACAGTCTCTCTATCAGGTAGAATACAAGAAGAAAGCTAGATGTTTAACAGTCTCCTATCAGGTAGAATACAAGTAGATGTTTAACAGCCTCTACAGGTAGAATACAAGACAGAAAGCTAGATGTTTAACAGGACATAAGTCTATCAGGTAGAATACTAGATGTTTAACAGGACATAAGTCTCATCAGGTAGAATACAAGACAGAAAGCTAGATGTTTAACAGGACATATCTCTCTCTGTCAGGTAGAATACAAGACAGAAAGCTAGATGTTTAACAGGACATTTCTCTGTCAGGTAGAATACAAGACAGAAAGCTAGTGTTTAACAGTCTCTCATCAGGTAGAATACAAGACAGAAAGCTATGGTGCAAGACAGAAAGCTAGATGTTTAACAGTCTCTATCAGGTAACAAGACAGAAAGCTAGATGTTTAACAGTAAGTCTCTTGTCAGGTAGAATACAAGACAGAAAGCTAGATGTTTAACAGATCAGGTAGAATACAAGCTAGATGTTTAACAGTAACTCTATCAGGTAGAATACAAGACAGAAAGCTAGATGTTTAACAGTCTCATATCAGGTAGAAAACAAGACAGAAAGCTAGATGTTTAACAGGACATAAGTCTCTCTGTCAGGTAGAATACAAGACAATAGAAACAGGAATAAGTCTTTCTGGCAGGTAGAATACAAGAAATTTAGATGTTTAACAGGACATAAGTCTCTCTCTGTCAGGTAGAATACAAGACAGAAAGCTAGATGTTTAACAGGACATAAGTCTCTCTCTGTCAGGTAGAATACAAGACAGAAATCTAGATGTTTAACAGTCTCTATCAGGTAGAATACAAGACAGAAAGCTAGATGTTTAACAGTCTCTCTATCAGGTAGAATACAAGACAGAAAGCTAGATGTTTAACAGTCTCTCTATCAGGTAGAATACAAGACAGAAAGCTAGATGTTTAACAGTCTCTCTATCAGGTAGAATACAAGACAGAAAGCTAGATGTTTAACAGTCTCTCTATCAGGTAGAAAACAAGACAGAAAGCTAGATGTTTAACAGGACATAAGTCTCTCTGTCAGGTAGAATACAAGACAGAAAGCTAGATGTTTAACAGTCTCTCTATCAGGTAGAATACAAGACAGAAAGCTAGATGTTTAACAGTCTCTCTATCAGGTAGAAAACAAGACAGAAAGCTAGATGTTTAACAGACATAAGTCTCTCTGTCAGGTAGAATACAAGACAGAAAGCTAGATGTTTAACAGGACATAAGTCTCTCTCTGTCAGGTAGAATACAAGACAGAAAGCTAGATGTTTAACAGGACATAAGTCTCTCTCTGTCAGGTAGAATACAAGACAGAAAGCTAGTTTAACAGTCTCTCTATCAGGTAGAATACAAGACAGAAAGCTAGATGTTTAACAGTCTCTATATCAGGTAGAATACAAGACAGAAAGCTAGATGTTTAACAGTCTTCTATCAGGTAGAATACAAGACAGAAAGCTAGATGTTTAACAGTCTCTCTATCAGGTAGAATACAAGACATAAAGCTAGATGTTTAACAGTCTCTCTATCAGGTAGAATACAAGACAGAAAGCTAGATGTTTAAAGTCTCTCTATCAGGTAGAATACAAGACAGAAAGCTAGATGTTTAACAGGACATAAGTCTCTCTATCAGGTAGAATACAAGACAGAAAGCTAGATGTTTAACAGGACATAAGTCTATCAGGTAGAATACAAGACAGAAAGCTAGATGTTTAACAGGACATAAGTCTCTCTCTGTCAGGTAGAATACAAGACAGAAAGCTAGATGTTTAACAGGACATTGGCATGTCTCTCTCTGTCAGGTAGAATACAAGACAGAAAGCTAGATGTTTAACAGGACATAAGTCTCTCTCTGTCAGGTAGAATACAAGACAGAAATCTAGATGTTTAACAGTCTCTATCAGGTAGAATACAAGACAGAAAGCTGATGTTTAACAGTCTCTGCATCAGGTAGAATACAAGACAGAAAGCTAGATGTTTAACAGTCTCTCTATCAGGTAGAATACAAGACAGAAAGCTAGATGTTTAACAATAGAAAACAAGACAGAAAGCTAGATGTTTAACAGGACATAAGTCTCTCTCTGTCAGGTAGAATACAAAACAGAAAGCTAGATGTCTTAGAATACAGACATAAAGCTAGATGACTGTCTCTCTGTCAGGTAGAATACAAGACAGAAAGCTGATGTTTAACAGTCTCTCTATCAGGTAGAAAACAAGACAGAAAGCTATGTTTAAGGACATCTTCTGTCAGGTAGAATACAAGACAGAAAGCTAGATGTTTAACAGGACATAAGGACCCTCCACACAGGTAGAATACAAGACAGAAAGCTAGATGTTTAACAGGACCATAAGTCTCTCCTGTCAGGTAGAATACAAGACAGAAATCTGATGTTTAACAGTCTGTCAGGTAGAATACAAGACAAAAGCTAGATGTTTAATATCAGGTAGAATACAAGACAGAAAGCTGTTTAACAGATCTCCGTGTCAGGTAGAATACAAGACAGAAAGCTAGATGTTTAACAGGACATAAGTCTCTCTCTGTCAGGTAGAATACAAGACAGAAAGCTAGATGTTTAACAGACATAAGTCTGACTAGAATACAGGTTCAAGACAGAAAGCTAGATGTTTAACAGGACATAAGTCTCTCTGTCAGGTAGAATACAAGACAGAAAGCTTGGTAGAATACAAGACAGAAAGCTAGATGTTTAACAGGACATAAGTCTTACAAGACAGAAAGCTAGATGTTTAACAGTCTCTCTCTCAGGGTAGAATACAAGACAGAAAGCTAGATGTTTAACAGGTAGAATACAAGACAGAAAGCTAACTGTTTAACAGTCCTGTCAGGTAGAATACAAGACAGAAAGCTAGATGTTTAACAGGACATAAGTCTCTCTCTGTCAGGTAGTACAAGAATAGAACAAGGACATAAGAGGTAAATACAAGACAGATGTTTAAAGGACATAAGTCTCTCTGTCAGGTAGAATACAAGACAGAAAGCTAGATGTTTAACAGGACATAAGTCTCAGTCTGTCAGGTAGAATACAAGACAGAAAGCTAGATGTTTAACAGGACATAAGTCTCTCTCTGTCAGGTAGAATACAAGACAGAAAGCTAGATGTTTAACAGGACATAAGTCTCTCTCTGTCAGGTAGAATACAAGACAGAAAACTAGATGTTTAACAGTCTCTCTGTCAGGTATACAAGACAGAAGGCTAGATGTTTAACAGAACATTAGATTTCTTCCTAGCAGCACCTTGGGAATGTTCGTTCAACGTCAGGAAGGGCCACTGCATCGTGCTGTTTCCAAATGGAAACTGTACAGGAACCTGATTGCCAAGCTAAACATAACTGCTACCAGATGCACTTATACTGCTCTGGTTCCCCCTGCTCCTACTTACATTCACTTGCAAAAGAAATGGGAAAGCATAACATAATGGGTTTGTAATTAACTCTGGGTTTAGCTTTGTCAACAGTGATCATTTTGAGAATGTGATTTGATTAGAATCTCATTGTCTCTTTAGAAGTTAGAATACAGTATGCACTGCACATTTAATCAGTCATAATGGTACGTTCAAGGACTCAGAGACACACAAACCAACCAACCAACCATAGTTAATACATTGACGGTTTTGTTGTGTCTGTCCTCCAGGAGCCAGCCTGCACGTTGCAGACAGTAGATACTTCTGGTTCCACCACACCAACGGGGACACCATGTCTGTTCAGAGCCCCATAGAAATGAACCTGTGTTCGGCCCTCGGTGGTGGCCTACGAGTGGCTGACCTGGAGGAGATGCTGCCCAGGTAGTCCACTAGGACTGTCCTGCATCCCAAACTCACCCTATCCTCTGTGTAGTTTTGGGAGAAGAATGCACTATAGGAATATGGTGCCATAAAAATGCTTTACTGTTGTTTGTCCTCCAGAAGGGCTTCCTGCAGTAACCTCTCTGTGAAATTATACCCCACTCTGGTTAAGTGGCTAAAGAAGAATTAATAGTGTGTATAAACCACACAATGTACAAAATGGAATGAAGAAGTATTTCTGGCATATTATTTCCAGTCAATGTCTTTTATAATGAACACATATGTACTGTATGTTTCATGTTGACTGTCATTATGTCTAATCTGCCAATAAAGCTGTGCATTAATTAGACCAAGGTGCATGTGTATTTTGACTCTCATTCATAGATGGAAGAGATTAAGGGGGACTTTTCTGACAAACAGCCCAAT
Source organism: Oncorhynchus gorbuscha (assembly GCF_021184085.1). Lineage (NCBI taxonomy): Eukaryota > Metazoa > Chordata > Actinopteri > Salmoniformes > Salmonidae > Oncorhynchus > Oncorhynchus gorbuscha. Next base: position 1,019,840 of record NC_060191.1, read on the forward strand.
TAGACCAAATCTAAAACTTGACCTTTAACCTAACCTTAACCTAATTTTGACCAATTCTGAAATTCAACATTTGTGTGCTGGTCAGACTTAGTTTTTTCCGGGCTTGGGAAGTTTAGACACAGGAAGTGATGGGGGTGGTCCAGACTGGCCTGGTGACCGACAGGATAAACTGGTTTACAAGGTGATAGCTTTATGACTTCCCTCTTCTCACCAGACCAGGCTATTCTATACTGAAAAAAATATAAACATGAAAGTCTTGGTCCCATGTTTCATGAGCTGAAATGACAGATCCCTGAATTGTACTATATACAAAAAGCTTCTCATATTTGTGCACAAATTTGTTTACAACCCTTTTCGTGAACATTTCTCCTTTGCCAAGAAAATCCATCCACCTGACAGGTATGGCATATCAAGAAGACTGATTAAACTGCATGATATGTGCACCTTGTGCTGGGGACAATAAAAGTCCACGCTAAAATGTGCTATTTGTGTCACAACACAATGTCACAGATGTCTATTTTAGATGTCTTGGCATGCTGACTGCAGGAATGTCCACCAGACTGTTATAGATGTCATCTTTATTTCTCTACCATAAGCTGCCTCTGACTATTAGAGAATTTGGCAGAATGTCCAACTCCTCTCAACCAGACCACATAACCACGTATAGATGTCTCTCCTCTCACCAGACCAGACTATTATGAAATGTGTTTGTACAAAGTAAGAATTTCTGCAGAAACTGTCAGATCCCGTCTCAGACTATCTATGATGTCCCCCCCACGGTCTTGACCTGACTCAGTTCAGACTATTATTTGAGATTTTTCACTTTATTTAACCAGGTAGGCTAGTTGAGAACAAGTACTCATTTACAACTGACCTGGCCAAGATAAAGCAAAGTGTTCAACACATACAACAACTCACCAGAATAAACAAACAGACTATTATAGATGTCTCTCCTCTCAATGAGACCAGACTATTATAAATGTCTGACTCCTCTCATGGCCAGACCAGAAGTGTGCTATTATAGATGTCTCTCCGGTTTCAACAGACCAAGATGGTGTATAGATGTCTCTCCTCTCAACAGACCTCATGGTGGACTATATATAGATGTCTATGGACAACGAACTTAAATGCATTTTATCCATGGCAATTTGAATCCACAGAGATCCTGAGACGAGATCCTAAGGCCCATTGTCGTATAATTCGTCCTCCACCATCACTGTTATAGATGTCTCTCCTCTCACCAGACCATCTATTATAGATGTCTCTCCTTCCATAGGCTACATACAGACCAGACTATTATAGATGTCTCTCCTCTCACTGTTAGATGTCTCTCCACCAGACTATTATAGATGTCTCTCCTCTCATCAGACCAGAGGTAAATTATACTGGTTTTCTGATGTCTTCCTCTCTGACCAGACAGACTATTATAGATGTCTCTCCTCTCAGATTTAGGTCTCTCCTCTCACCAGACCAATTAATTTATAGATGTCTCTCCTCTCATTTGTGGGGCAGACCAGACTATTATAGATGTCTCTCCTCTCATCAGACCAGACTATTATAGATGTCTCTCCTCTCACCAGACCAGACTATTATAGATGTCTCTCCTCTCACCAGACTATTATAGATGTCTCTCCTCTCACCAGACTATTATAGATGTCTCTCCTCTCACCAGACTATTATAGATGTCTCTCCTCTCACCAGACCAGACTATTATAGATGTCTCTCCTCTCACCCAGACTATTATAGATGTCTCTCCTCTCACCAGACTACCAGACTATATAGATGTCTCTCCTCTCACAGACCAGACTATTATAGATGTCTCTCCTCTCACCAGACCAGACTATTATAGATGTCTCTCCTCTCACCAGACTATTATAGATGTCTCTCCTCTCACCAGACTATTATAGATGTCTCTCCTCTCACCAGACTATTATAGACCAGACTATTATAGATGTCTCTCCCTCTCAGACAGATGTCTCTCCTCTCACCAGACTATTATAGATGTCTCTCCTCTCATCAGACCAGACTATTATAGATGTCTCTCCTCTCACCAGACCAGACTATTATAGATGTCTCTCCTCTCACCAGACCAGACTATTATAGATGTCTCTCCTCTCACCAGACTATTATAGATGTCTCTCCTCTCACCAGACCAGACTATTATAGATGTCTCTCCTCTCATATTATAGATGTCTCTCCTCTCACAGACCAGACTATTATAGATGTCTCTCCTCTCACCAGACTATTATAGATGTCTCTCCTCTCACCAGACCAGACTATTATAGATGTCTCTCCTCTCACCAGACTATTATAGATGTCTCTCCTCTCACCAGACTATTATTATAGATGTCTCTCCTCTCACAGACCAGACTATTATAGATGTCTCTCCTCTCACCAGACTATTATAGATGTCTCTCCTCTCAGACCAGACTATTATAGATGTCTCTCCTCTCACCAGACCAGACTATTATAGATGTCTCTCCTCTCATCCAGACTATTATAGATGTCTCTCCTCTCACCAGACCAGACTATTATAGATGTCTCTCCTCTCACCAGACCAGACTATTATAGATGTCTCTCCTCTCACCAGACTATTATAGATGTCTCTCCTCTCAGACCAGACTATTATAGATGTCTCTCCTCTCACCAGACCAGACTATTATAGATGTCTCTCCTCTCACCAGACCAGACTATTATAGATGTCTCTCCTCTCACCAGACCAGACTATTATAGATGTCTCTCCTCTCACCAGACTACTATTATAGATGTCTCTCCTCTCACCAGACTATTATAGATGTCTCAGACTATTATTATAGATGTCTCTCCTCTCACCAGACCAGACTATTATAGATGTCTCTCCTCTCACCAGACCAGACTATTATAGATGTCTCTCCTCTCACCAGACCAGACTATTATAGATGTCTCTCCTCTCACCAGAC